>NC_084832.1:6688882-6990341 GCF_033115175.1 Lepus europaeus | reverse complement strand
CAGCGCGCCTACCGTGGCGGCCATTGGAGGGTGAACCAACGGCAAAAAGGAAGACCTTTCTCTCTGTCTCTCTCTCACTGTCCACTCTGCCTGTCAAAAATAAAAAAAAAAAGAAACAAGGATAAGTAAGACATCATGACACGCCCCCACCACCACCAAAGAACACAGCAACATTTCACTATTAGAATGAGAAGATGAAGAGATTGAGGAAATGGCAGAAATGGAATTCAAAAAATTAACCACAGGATTACTCAAAAGTAATCAGAAGCAAATCCACAAACTAAAGAAACCATACATGGCATGAATGAAATTTTTCACATGTAATTGAAGTTTTAAAGGAAAATAAAAATGAAATATTACAAATAAAGAATTCAGTAGATCATATCAAAAATGTGGTGGAAAGCCTTAACAGCAGACCTGATGAGGAAGAAGAAAGAATAACCAAACTAGAAGACAAATCTGCAAATCTTGTAGTCAGACCAAAAAACAAACAAACAAAAATAAAATCTGAGAAGCAAATGGAAAACTTAAGAATAGTTTTGAAGATGTATGGAGTACTGTCACATGACCCAACATATGGGTCTTAGGTATTCCTGAAGGTGAAGAAAGAGAGAATGAACTAGAAGACCTATTTAGTAAAATGATTACAGAAAACCACCAATTTGGGAAATAAAGGGACAACCAAGAATAGGAAATGCATAGAACTCCTAATAGACATGAACAGAAAAGGTCTTCAACACAACACTTTGTAGACACATTGTAGCCAAACTTTCCCAGTAAAAAATAAAGAAAAAGTTCTAAAATTTGCATGAGAGAAACACCAGATTACTTTCAGAGGATTTCCAATTAGAGTCATAGCTGACTTTTCCTCAGAAGCCTATGGACCTAACGGATATTAACAGATTTTCACCCCACAGTGGCAGAATGCACATTCTTCTCATCAGTGCATGGAACCTTCTCTAGGATTGACCATGTGCTAGCACATAAAGCAAATTTCAGTATCAAAATGTCAGTATTTCAAATTGAAATCATATCATGCATTTTCTCTGACCATGATGGAATAAAACTGGAATTCAACAACTCAGGAATCTCTAGATCATATGCAAACACATGAAGAATGAACGACATGGTCCTGAATGAATAGTGGGTGGTAGAAGAAATCGTAGGAGTAATCAAAAAATTTCTGGGAACAAATGAAGATGACAATACATCATATAAAAACTTATGGGATATAGCAAAAGCAGTGGTAAGAGGGAAGTTTACAGCCTACATGAAGAAATTCAAAAGGTGCCAAATAAATGAGCAATCAATGCATTTCTAAGACCTAGAAAAACAACAAGAAACCAAACCCAAACTCAGTAGTAGGAAAGTGATAATTAAAATTAGAGAAGAAATAAGTAGAACTGAAACAAAAAATACAAAAAAATCAGTGAAGAAGAGCTGTATTTTTGAAAAAATAAACAAAATTGATGAAATATTGGTGCAACTAACCAAAAAAAAAAAAAGAAGAAGCAGAAGACCCAAATCAATAAGATCAGAGATGAAAAAGGAACTGTAACAACAGATGCCACAGAAATATAAAAAATCATCAGGAATTACTATAAAAGCTATATGCCAGGCTAACAAATTGGGAAACCTAGAAGAAATGGATATAGTCCTAGAAACACCCAATCTACCAAAATAGAGTCATGAATGCACAGAAATCATAAACAGAATAACCAAGAGGAAATTGAATCAGTAATAAAGGCCCTCCCCACAAAGAAAAGCCCAGGACAGGTTGGCTTCACTACTGAATTCTACCAGACATTTAAAGAAGAACTAACTCCAATTCTTTTCAAGTTATTCACAACAATTGAAATGGAGAGACTTCTATGAAGCCTACATCATCTTAATTCTTTAGCCAGAAAATGATGCAACAGAGAAAGACAAAGCAATACCCTGGTGAACATAGATGCAAAAATACTCAACAAACTATTAGCTAATCCAATCTCACAACACATCAGAAAGATTATTCACTGGGACCAAGTGTGATTTATCCCTGGTATGCAGGGTTTGCTGAGCATTCACAAATCAATAAATGTGATACACTACATTAACAAATTGAAAAGCAAAAGCCATATGGTTATCTTAATAGATGCAAAGAAAGCATTTGATAAAATCCAACATCCTCTCATGATGAAAACCTTAAGAAAATTGAGTATAGAAGGAACATTCTTCAACATAATCAAGGCATTTTATGAAAACCCCAAGGCCAACACCCTATTGTATGGGGAGAAGCTAGAAATATTCTTCATTAAGATACAGAACTGGACAAGGATGCCCACTGTCACCATTGCTATTTAACATATTCCTAGAAGTTTTAGCCAGAGCAATTAGACAACAAAAGAAATCAAAGGGATACAAATTGGGAAGGAGGAAAACAAATTATCCCTATTTGTAGATGGCATGTTTCTATACATGAGGGATCCAAAAGACTCCACTGAGAGACAATTGGAACTCATCAAAGAGTTTACTAAAGTGGCAGGATATAAAATCTACATGAAAAAATAGACTTTGTATACACTGACAATGTTATGGCAGAGAATGAACTTTTAAGATCAATCTCATTCACAATAGCTCCAAAAATAATTAAATACCTTGGAAAAAAATTTAACAATTCATGTTAAAGAGTTCTACAATTAAAATTACAAAACACTAAAAAAAAATAGGAAAAGACATTAAAAATAGAAAAATCTTCCATGTTCTTGGTTTGGAAGAATCAATATCATCAAAATGTCCAAACTACCAAAAACGATTTACAGATTCAATGTGATCCCAATCAAAATACCAGTGACAACATTTGTAGATCTAGAACAAATGATGCTAAAATTCATATGGAAATATAAGGGATCCCAAATAGCTAAAGCAATCTTAAAGAACAATAACAAAGCTGGAGCCATCACATACTACATACTACAGGGCAGTTATAATCAAAACAGCCTGGTACTAGTACAAAAACAATTGGGTTGACCAATAGAACAGAATACAAACTCCAGAAATCATTCCATGCCTCCACAACCAACTTATCTTTGAGGAAGGAAATAAAATCAATCCCTGGAGCAAGGAAACTCTTTAACAAATGGTGCCTGTTTGGGCCGGCACTATGGATCACTTGGTTAATCCTCCACCTGTGATGCTGGCGTCCCATATGGGTGCCAGGTTCTAGTCCCAGTTGCTCCTCTTCCAGTCCTGCTGTCTGCTTTGGCCCAGGAGGGCAATGAGGATGGCCCAAGTGCTTGGGCCCTGCACCCACATGGGAGACCAAAAAGAAGCACCTGGCTCCTGGCTTTGGATTTGTGTAGTGCTGGCCATAGCGGCCATTTGGGGGGTGAACCAACAGAAGGAAGACCTTTCTCTCTGTCTCTCTCTCTGTCTATAACTCCACCTATCAAATAAAAAAAAAGTTCCTGTTAAACTGGATCTGCACGTGCAAAAATATGAAACCCCTAACCTTTACACAAAAATCCACTCAAATTGATCAAAGACCTAAATCTATGACCTAATACCATCAAGTTATTAGCGAACATTGGAGAAACTCTGCAAGACATTGGCATAGGCAAAGACTTCTTGGAAAAGAGCCCAGAAGCACAGGCAATCAAGCCCAAAATTGACAAATGGGATTTTATCAAGCTGAGAAGCCTCTGCACTGAAAAAGAAACACTCAGCAAAGTGAAGAAGCAACTGACAAAATGGGAGAACTTATTTGCAAACTATGCAATCAATAAAGGGTTAATATCCAGACTCTAAAAGAGTTCAAGAAATTCAACCACCACAACAAAACAAACAATCCAGTTAAGCAATGGGCAAGGGACTTAAACAGGCATTTTTCAAAAGAGGAAATGCAAATGGCCAACAGACACATGGAAAAATGTTGTCAAGGAGATTCAAATCAAAACCACAATGATGTTTCACCTTACTTCAGTTAGAATGGCTCTCATGCAGAAATAAACAAACAGCAAATGCTGGTGAGGATGTAGTGAAAAAGGTACCCTAATCCACTGTTGGTGGGAAAATAAACTGGTGCAGTCACCGTGGAAGACACTTTGAAGATACCTCAGAAATCTCAATGGAGACTTATCAAATGGCCCAGCCATCTCATTCCTGGAAATTTAGCCAAACCAAAAGAAATCAGTATATGTAAGAGTTATCTGTACTCCTCTGTTCATTGTAGCTCAATTTGCCATAGCTAAGATATGGAATCAACCCAGATGTCCATCAACTGTTGACTAGATAAAGAATTATGGTTTATATACACTATGGAGTACCACTCAGCTGTAAAAAAAAAAAAATAAGGAATCCTGTCTTTTGCAAGAAGATAGACACAATTGGAAACCATTATACTTAGTGAAATCAGGTAGTCTCAAAAAGACATATATGACATATTTTCCTTGATCTGAGGTAACTAATAGAGTACCTGTGAAATTCGATTATTTATAGAACTTGTCTCTTCCATTGAGGAACACTAATTTGTTATGATTTTCTTTTTTTTTCCTCTTCATACTATTTGTTGAGCTATTTTACTTAGAGTAGGGTTAAACCTGAATCATTATGTGTACTGAAAATAGATCTTGTGAAAATTAATAGTGGGAATCTGAGAGGGGAAGGGTTGGAGCAGGGGCAGTAAAGAGGGTGAGGCGAAAGTGTCACTATGTTCCTGAATCTGTATATATGAAATATATTAAATTTGTATAACTCAATAAAAAACAAAATTATACTTTGAACCTTTATATAGTGAAAATTTTTCCATGGAAATGAAAAATCCTCAAAAATGTATATATATATATATATATATATATATATATATATGTATATGTATATATATGTATATATAGATATGTATATAATATATGTTATCTTAAATCATCTGGGTCTCCATGGAAGTTTCTGCTGCTGAAACTACATTTAAATTCCATGCATAAAATGTATTATAATGAAGGCAAGTGACATGGTCACCTTCCACCAGGAGAACTGTGTTTTTATTGGCCTTTAGCCTATACTACTTTTGGACAAATTGTATGAAACACAAGGCACTGTGTGCTTTACTCTTTTCTACTTTGAACAAAATTTGCTTTGAAAGGAAACAAAGAAAAAATACATTCTTCTAAATTGAAAAGAGTTTCATGATTTTATGTGATATACTTTTCATTTTTATCAGAACATGATGGCCATATAAGAAATAATAGAACTATAGAACATATCTTACTTTAGCACAACTCTTTAAATTTTTTAAGATGCTTAAAATATTTAAAATACTATAAATATATAATTTTGAAAGATAAAAATGTATATTTTAAATGGGAAGGTAATTTTTACAGAAGAAATCCAGGTCATAAATGTGAAATGAGTGCCAGGCATTTTGTTTATTACTTAAGCTGTTGATTGAATACCCACATTCCATCTCAGAGAGCCTGGGTTTGAGTCCCAGCTCCATTCTTGATCCCAGCTTGCTGATAATACATATCCTGAGATGTAACAGGTGATGACTCAAGTGCATAGCATTCTGCCATCCATGTGGGAGATCTCCATTGAGTCTCTGGCTCCAGCCTGGCCCTGCCACAGCTATTGGGATCATTTGAGGAGTGAAGCAATGGGTGGGAGCTCTCTCTCTCTCTCTCTCTCTCTCTCTCTTTCTATATGTGCATGTGTGTGTATTCCTCTCTTTCTAAAATAAATTTTGGGCAATAATAAAATCATAAATATCTTTATTTTGTAATACATAGTAATAACTGATTTTGATAAGAACCAACCAGTAGATTATTTAAAAAGCACTGAGTGAAAGTTTTTTGTTTTTTTTTAGGAAAAATGACATTCATATTACTACTAGACAGTGATCTTCCACTTATTATCCCTTTTCCAACAGATTTAGATACAGATACAGATCTCTCTCTCTCTCTCTGTGTGTGTATCTACATCTGTATCTGAGAGAGAGAGAGAGAGAGAGAGAGAGAGAGAGAGAGAGATAACATTATAATGGAATTACCAGGCAGTTACCACAATAACTAAGACACTAAAATTAACATCACGATTAGTAAAACAACATAAAATTATGTCTCATATTATTTTGTCTATGTACACAATATCACCCATGTAGTATTCTTGCCAAAATGTTTTGTTTATCTTAAATATAAAGACTAAATGAGGCAAACTCAGAATTCTGAGGATTCTAATGACAACTGCTCTGGATTCTTCAAAAATTCACTGTTATGCAAATTAAATCAAACCAAGCCCCCACACAAAGGAAATAAATTACTGACAAAAACTAAAGAAATAAAAGAAGGAAACAAAATGGAAGAGAAACAAATGAGTTATTTAAACTTTGCTACATCCTGGGTCAAAAGAAAAAATTCAGCAGGAAATTATAATGTGAGTAAAGCTGTATTAGATAATATTATTAAATTATTTTCTTATATGAAATTAAAATATGATTTCTACAATGGAAATTAAAGAAACAGAAAAAAATAATACAGCTCTAGGTGCATCTGTGTGATATACAGATAGATACAGATGTAGATCAATACATAAATATAGATAGATACACAGAGAGATTAATAGCGAAAAGTAATGTGGAAAAATCCACAAGTGGTGATTGCAAGTGAAAGGTGTTTACTGGTATTCATAGTTTTTTTGTTTCAACTTTTCTAGACATTTGAATTTTTCAAAAGAGAAATTTGGGGGTGTGGTAAGTAACTATCCTGTGCATTTTACAAATAAGGATCTGAGAGCAATAAAAACAAAGAGACAATGTGACAGAATGGAAAGAAAGGGAGGAAATCTGGCATTTTACCAAGAGCCTTCCTTATGCTTAATGTCTTCACATATTGCCTTGGGAAAGAAGCAGTGGAGGAGGGCCCCAAGATTCTCATGAGACGCGCTTGTCTGCCTTTGTGGGTCATAAAGCCAGCCCAGGCTACTCAGCAGGCAGAGTGGAGCCCTTGAAAAAATGAGTGTCTTTCCATCCCACATCCGACTGGAGAGAACATGACAAACAGGCAGGGGTTATGATGGGCATGGATCAGAGGCTGTTGGGGAGAATGAAGCTACTCACTAGATTCAGTTTGTACCAAGGGGAAATACTCAGCCCTGTCATCACATACGTGTTGCCTGCCTGACTTTGAATGTTGGTAAAGGGCATGAGAGCTAAGTGTAGGGATGAACATTTTAACCATTACTCTATCTGGAAAGAAATGGTACACTTGGTTTGCACACCTACTGAAAAAGTTCTTTATTGTAGAGAAGGTGAATCTTCTGAATAAAGCAAGCATTCTAACAACTACAGAAATCAAAAAATCCCTTTAGACATTCCTCAAAATCAAAAATATACTCATACTCATAAAAGCTAGCATCGAAGTTACAAAAACCACTTAGATGGTATATTATGACTCAGATTTAAGTTGGCATTTCCAGCTGTATAAAAGAAAGCTTACCTTGGTATCAATTTAATAGGAAAATTTACAACTTTAATGGTCATTTTGGGTCAGATCCAAACACTCAGACCTCAATTTTTTTTTCTACTTGTGTTGTGATTTATACACGTTGACTTGCAAAAGTTATTTAATACTAGTGTAAGTTGTCTACTACTACTGAAAACTCGTTACAATTAAGGAATGGTCTTGTCTTTGGGATAACAAAATAGGTACATAATACAAACAGCACATGTAGAAAAAAATCAGAGAAAAAAATTTAAGGTTTCTCAGAAACATGTTCCATTCTCCTAAATGATCCTTGTTTCTATGTATTCTTCAGACTCTCGTATGAGAATGGCATGGACCTGTGGTGAGAGAAAATACCATAGCACACAGACCAGCATCGTTTCTGCATTGCCGGCTCAAACACCAGCCTCAGAGACCACTTCCTGATTTAGCATAAAACACAAAGCATGCATTTAGAATACCTCATATTTCAGGCTTTCAGGGGTGAAAAGGATGCAGATCACACCATCTGGTACCAGACCCAGGTCCTTCAGTGACCTCAGACTCAGACACCACTGGCATTCCCAGAAGCACCAAGTAATGGAGGTCATTTTTCATTCTTCATTGTATTCAGTTGTTTCATGTCACTGGGAATCATTAATAATTACTACTAGTGGCAGTTTTTCTCCCTTGTATTTTAGATACTACCCCTCTCTGAGATGGTGGTCCACTGATGTGTTTCTACAGAAGAATTCTCTCTGGGAAAATAACCATCATTATGATCCAAATGTTTCCTTCCAATATCTCAGGCAGGTAGCAATAAAGTCATAAATGACAACACTTGATCTTTAGAATAGAAATGATATATATTACTATAGTGGTCTGATTTACTTACCAGGATCTTTAATATTATTCTAAATACATAAAAATCAACTAACAGATATGCATGAAATAAGATAAATAGCAGATGCATTTAATTAATAAGCCTGGGTGGTTTCCAAATTCACATGAAAGAGTTAGACAAATAGATGAGAAACAAGGCAGAAATGTAAAAGGTGGTTGGTATAATACTCCTAGTGGTCATACCTCTTTTATTTTATTTTAATGACTTTTAAAAATCAGAGGGAAAGAGAAATAAAATGAGAAGGTAGAGAGAGCGATAGAGAAATCTCCACTAGCTAATTCACTTCCCACACATCCTCAATGGCTAGGCCTGGGCTGGGCTAAAGCCAGGAGCCAGGAACTCAATCTGGGTCCCCACCTTGGTGGCGGGGACCTTAGTTGAACCATCATTGCTGCCACCCACCGTCTACAATAGTGGGAACCTGGTGTCAGGGGCTGGAGCCAGGAGTCAAACCCGGGTTCTGAGATGCAGAATATGGTCATCTTTACCACCAGGACAAACGCTTGTTCATTTTAGCAAACTTTAATAAATTTATTTTTTCTGTCTGATATAATTACATTTTCCTCCAATTCCCTTAGACATCGCACAAAACCCCATGAAAACAATATCTGAGAATTCCAGGTCAATGAAGTTGCTGGCTAATGTCATTCTCCAGAGAGTGAAGCATGTATGGAAGGTATAATTTCTTCCTAGAGCAGCGACTTCTGGGGCAGAAAGTTACTATTGTTGTAGAGGCTCAGGGATGGAAGACCCTTGGCCTTTCTGGTTCAGTCTCCACAAGGAAGAGTTGAAAATTCTTTAAATTCGCATTAAAACAAACACATTATGCAGTTTTCCTTGAAGAAAGCTATCATGGAATGTTGCTGGTCATTAGGGTTTTCCAGAGATGTTTGCACTGGAGGTCAGAAAAGGCTTCTACCTAGCACTCTAGCATTAAGTTGGACCTTTGTTTTACTCCTGAAGAGTTCTCCTGAAGGTCCTGGCCGTGCCCTCAGGACATGCTGCCAAGTGCCTCTTCACGTGCCTCTCTGTCACTCTATCCAATCCCTGTTCCAAACTTTGGGATAGAGTCTCAATCCTCTTCCCTAGAGATCTCTTGGATATAACCCCAAATCCCAAGGACAAACAAAAAGGACCTTGTGATCATTTTGGTCCTTTAAGAGACATGAGGGAGCTTGTTCATGATTCCTTTTCTTTCCCCCATTAATAACGAAAATGTGTCTCAAGGTGACTTGCTATGTGAGCCTTTTAAGGGGCTGGCAAAGTTTTTTTTTTTAATTCTATTTCCCCAGATGTCCAATTATTTCAAAGTAGAAAAATAATAAATCAGTGGTAAGGTTAACACCAAACATTATTACCAATGATACCATGCAGCTGCTAGATATTTGCTAAAAACGGAAGTCTTTGTTTCCTAAAAGACACGGCAATGATACAAATGTAATAAATCACGTTTTGTAATGTCTATAAAAAGAAATGAAAATGTTTGGGCAAAGGAAAGTTTCTTTTTTATATTGACAATATGCTTATTTTTTATATTGACAATATGCTTATATGCAGACGAAAAGGCATCTGATAGCACATATGGCATTCTTAGTATAAGAAATTTTTATTTGACATAATCTTAAACGATACATGCAGAAGTTAACATTTTGCAGAGTAAACAACTTTCAATTTTCTATACATGTCAACAGACTTTTCAAGAAATATGAAAAATTAGATATTTTACCTAATTTGCAAAATAAAAATTAACCTGACATAGATATATGAAGTCTGAAAGGAGGCAATGAGATTCCTAGGTCAGAGATGAAGGGCTGCCTATTGCGCCCAGTAATAGCCATAGCAAGAGTACCCACAATTTCATGCAAATTTCCCAAGCTCTAATTCCCACAGGGCAACCAAAAGATTAGCTGAAACCAGAATTTCCAGGGATTACGTTAGAGGTGAGGAAGATGAGCTTAGGGAACCTGACTGTGTTCTGGTAGGGAGCAAACATGACTGTATTACTCTACCAGGATATATGATGGCTTTTTTCTGAGGGTCTTTGCTATGTGTACATCCCTGGAAAGGTGGTCCAGAATCAATAAAACTCAGTGCTTGATGGTCAAGATGCACAAAATAAGTTCCATGCTAGCAGGAATAGAAAAGAAATGAAAAACATGCTAAAGAGAAACTTCACTCTGAATAACAGAAGTTAAAAGAAACTAGGGGTGCCGGCACTGTAGTGTGTAGCAAGTAAGGCTGCTGACTGCAGTGCCAGCATCCCATATGGCTGCCAGTTCAAGTTCTGGCTACTCCACTTCAGATTCAGCATCCTGCAATGGCCTAGGAAAGTAGTGGAAGATGGCCCAAGTCCTTGGGTCCCTGCACTCGCATGGGAGACTCAGAAGAAGCTCCTGGCTTCTGGCTTCAGATCTGCACAGCTCTGGCCATTGTGGCCATTTGGGGAGTGAACCAGTGGATGGAAGACCTATCTTTCTCTATCTCTGCTTCTGCCTCTCTGCAACTTTGCCTTTCAAATAAATGAATCTTTAAAAAAAAGAACACTAGGAAGGATGCCTTGAAAAGTGTCGATTTTGGCTTACTGCATATACATAGAATTAGCTTAGAAAATTATGCTGCACATCAGTCTATCTACTGCAAGGCTATTATTAAAAGATTAGTGTCTCTGCTAATTTGTGGTAGGTATTTTTGGGGGGATTGCCCAATGTAATGTTACAAGGTAGTACCTGTTCTGACAATTAAATTAAAGTAGATAAGTGATTCTCAACTAAGCACGAGTTGGCGATGTCTGAAGATATTTTGGGTTGTCACAACTGGGAGTACTATTGACACCTAATAGGTTGAAAGCAAGATTCCCAACATCCTACAATGCACAGGGCAGCCTCCTCAACTGTACTTACTCAGCTCAAAGCCAATGCTGCCAAAATAAAGAAACTCCAACCTATATCTGCTTAATTTCCAAATTTTAACTTATCTGGGATAGTATTATTTGAACCACATGATCACTGAGAAAGTCTTGACTTAAAAGGTTTGTGTTTGTTTCAAGTTAACAAATAAAAATGAACAATTTACTAAAATATCATTTAGAAATCACTTTTAGGATTATTTTGTATGTGTTCTGAATGCAGTAACTTAAATAAAGGTTGATCTTCAATTCATATTGTTGTCACAGAGGGAAAATATACAGATTTCATCTACTTTTAGTCTTTTGAAGATAAATCCCAGCATTAACACTCATCTACTTTATGACCTAGGGGAAAATGACATAAATTCATTCATCTTGAAGGTCTTAGTTTCTAAATAGAATAAATGTAAATGCAATATTAATATTGGCCACATACTGACATGTTGAGAGTTAGTTGAAATTATGGAACAGTAACATATTCTGTAAACTCTAAAGCTGCCACTATCAGCTGTGGTGCTAAGGGCAAAACTTTTCTGTTTGTTGAGTTTTTTCCCCTGACATCAAAGAGACAGTCATGATAAATGGCCTATTCTCCTTCTGTAAGATCATTGATTTTTGAAATCCTTAAGGATTGTAATAGTCTTTCTATTCTTCTTCAGTGAGTTTTAGTTTACCTTACTCTGAAGGTCAGGAATGTGCAATTGTATAAAGTAACCTGTCAAAAATTAGAATAGTGTTTGATGTAGTTTCACAGCAATGGGTCCCATAAAATGTCAGGGAATGACTTGGTGAGCCTTTAAAAACGGGGGAATTCAAGTTTAAACGTGTACTGAAGCCTATTCAGAGAGCAGAGTTACATATGTCATTTTCATCTGCTTGAGAATCTCTTTTCCTTTTCATTCCAACAGAAGCACTGTCTTGACTGCCTCATGGATTTGATTAATACAGTGTGTCTTGCTCAAATGCAGTGTTACAGGATGCAATGGCAAATCCTTTTAAAGGAGGATTTTAGGGCTGTTGCTGAAATGACTTAAGTGGGCTGAGACAGGGAAAGTTGACAGAAGCTACTCAAGACTCTCACAGATGAGAAGTCAATTGTTCAGATACGATTTTATTGGCAGAAGTACAAGAACATTATATGAGGGGTCTTACAAAAAGTTCATGGAAATGCATGTTAAGAAAAAACTATATATAGATTTCAAAGTATTTTGTAACAAAGCCAACTTATCTTTTTGTTCCCTTTTCCCACGCACTTTGTGAATGTCCTACACATACTGCTTGCATAAGATTATGCTGACTGACCGAAAGTTTTCTGTGTTTCTTATGTTAACAACTATATAAGAAGTGTCCATTTCGATAATCACATTTAGGATAATCCACTCATTAAATATCTTCCAAGGGTGTGTCCAGCCTCAGCAAATGATTAAGTTGAGGATCATAGCAAATCCAGTTAACATTGAAAAAAAAGTGGTAAAGACTGGCTTAAGTATCATGGTGATAAATTTGATTGACATTTAGTGTGGGGAGGTTCCTAACATCATTCCACACCAGCTTTCTAAACCACATACACTTACAACGCTTAACATTCACCTTCCAACATTCACACTGTAGGAGTCATTGATGCTCATTAACAAGATAACAAAGAGGTGAGGATGGAAACTACCTCACATACTAAGCAAATTGATTTAAAAGCAAGATGAAAATTTGTTTGAAGTTCTTAAGTTGTAAAACTGTTTTAAGGAGCATATCCATGGCTTTTTTCATGTATAACAAAATGAGAACACCAACAAAATAACCCGAACTTTTGACTCTCAAAGGATAGAATCAGAGGTTACTGAATTCACCCAATTATACTCATAAGCTTACCATTCCATTGGAATACTTCTGAAAGTACAGAAGGATGTATTTCTAGGAGGAAGTGAGAGTGACTTCCTAGTGTTTTCCAAACTGTGTAGCCCTGAACTTATAGTGCTTGATTAAACTGAATTGTAATCAGTTAACTCTTAATTACCTAGTATAGTTTATCCAACCAAAACCTGACCTAAATAACTCAAAAGAATAAAAAATATTGATTAATGAAAATACCTAGGGCAAAATTCGGTACTATTATTATAAAAATGTATTATCAGATATTTGGACATTTTCAGATACATTTCAAGTTTTATGTTTTTGCAGTGTAACAAGTTTTTCTTTCTTGTAGAGATTGATGTTAACAGTTAAGGGCAATAATTGCAGTGTATGAAAGTATGAAAATAGATTGTATAATTATGTGAAGAATGAGTTTCCTTACCAAATGTCTTGTTGCAAACCACTTGCTAAGGTATTATTTCTTCATCGATACATATATACTGAACATTTTGTATCTTGAACAGGTTAAAGTTGCAATCATCTTCCCTTTTCTATTTTTGTATATCCACAATTTATGCCTACAGCAGAAATGCAAGAAACAAGTCGACTTCTTCCTATGTTGTCAGCAAGAGACACGTGGTAGGCTCTACAAGAAGAGAAGACAGGTGCCGTCCTTTGCCCCCACACTGGTTGGTGAGCACAGTGATGCCATCCTGTAGCCCCTGCCTTGCTGGAGAGGTGAAGAATCCCCAGCACCAGGTAAGCACCGGAAGCATCTGTCCCAATATTGGGATGCTGTTGGGAAGTGGCAGTCAGAGGTAGCAAAGCTCCATCCGTGACACAGAAGGAGGCACTTCTTCCACATGGTGATAGTGTAGGTCCCACACACCTAGTGCTATAAGCACACTGTAAGTAATAACTGTTAAGGAGTAAGGGGAGCGACGGGGGCTGACCCAGAAAACAGATCAACTGGGGGAAACTTGCAAAGGCCAGGGTGAAGAACTTAGGTACATTTTGTGGCTTTTGTGGAAATACAACTTCTACTGAGAAAAGTGTACCTACTTGATATTGAAATTGAAACTTCTACATATTTACAACACAAGTCAGCAATGAATAGTCCACCATCAGGGATTTTTTGACAAATTCCAGAAGCCTACCATTTATTTAGTTTTATTGACTCTTAGACCAGATTAATTATATGATATACACACATGTATCCTGGGATCAGAGATGCATGTAGTTGAATTCAGTATATTATAAAGAATTCTTCTTTGAGAGTCAATTAATTTATCAGAGAAAAACAAGGGTTCTAAGTATTCTTGCCTTGGAATGGGGCTAGGAGATTTAAATGGGATCACAAATGAAAG
Source organism: Lepus europaeus (assembly GCF_033115175.1). Taxonomy (NCBI): domain Eukaryota; kingdom Metazoa; phylum Chordata; class Mammalia; order Lagomorpha; family Leporidae; genus Lepus; species Lepus europaeus. Next base: position 6,975,869 of record NC_084832.1, on the reverse strand, counting down.
CATCATGTGCTATTTTCTTTAATTTCAAATGCAAGAGATGTTCCAGGGCAGGCATTGTGGTACAGTGTATTAAGCTATTGCTTGGGATGCCTACATACCATATTGGAGTTCCAGTGGAGTCCTGCCTGCTCTGTTTTCAATCCAGCTTTGTGTTAATGTGCTTGGGAGGCAGCAGATGATGGCTCAGGTGCTTGGGTCTCTGCTATCTGTATGGGAGACTTGGGAATTTCTCGCTCCTGGTTTCAGCCTGGCACAGCACTGGCTGTTGTAAGCATTTGAGAAGTGCACCAGCATATGAGAGATCTTTCTTTCTCTCAGTTACTCTATTTTTAAATGAATGAATGGATAATGTTTAAAAATATTTAAGGTATTCAGTAATATTTATTCATAAGGCAGTTTACCATTTTGCCATTCCCTAAACAATTTAAACACATTATTTGTTAGTAATGAAAATGTTAATCTTTACCTAATATATACTAAACTGATCTTCTGTATACAAAGAGAATTGAAAATGAATCTTTACATGAATGGAAGGGGAAAGGGGAGGGTTGCGGGCGGGAGGGAAGTTATGGGAGGGGGGAAGCCATTGTAACCCATAAGCTATACTTTGGAAATTTATATTCATTAAATAAAAGTTTAATAAAAAAATGTTAAGCATTGAATAATTATAATGGATATGATGGATATGTCTATTAGAAAATAAAATAAAAAGAGCTATATACCAATAGTGTCATACTTCAAGAAAATGGAATTTAAAAATAATGTATGCTTTCCACATTATTTTTGAAAACAATTCATATGTTTTGTTTCCCCACACTGTGGACATTGTGTAATTAAACACTGGATAGTCCAGTCAACACTGAGTAGCAAGTATAACCACAACAACTCCTTGAGCTTGTGAAGCCAAGTGCCTAGAGCCTGTCGAATGCATGGCACATTCTGGGTAGAGTTCCTGCGAGGAACTATAGATGGTGGGCCAGCTCCTGGACTCTCACCGCTGTTATGTTCTCAGTTACGTGGAGCATCTTGCAACAGTGAGAGATGAAGGGTGGCTGAGAAACCCACAAGGGTGAGACAAAACCCGTTTTGTGGACAGGTGCCTATGTTCTTTTCCCTGGCAGAATGCTTCAGTGAGTCCAGGCAAACCTGCAGGGTCACCCTGGTTACAATTGTCCTGCTTTAGTCACCAGCCTATTCCACTGGCATACTTGAGTTCACAATTCCCCCCTACATCAAACGTTAAACAGGGAAGACTTTCTTCCAAGTGAATTGCCTTCTTGAAACCTAGGATAAATCATATGACTGCCCAGTTTCAGCCATGGCTTGTCTGTTTCTGATCCAACTTCCTCCTAAGGCACCTTGGAGGCAGTGGATATTCCCAAAGTATTTGGGTCCTTGCAACCCATGTGGAAGACCTGGATAGAGTTCCTGGCTCCTTGGCCCTAGCTTTGGCCTGGACTATGCCTGGTTGTTGTGCACATTTGGGGAGTGAACCAGCAGATAGAACCCCCCCCCCTTATCATCCTGCACCCCTGTAACAAATCTTAAAAGAAACAAGTAACATGCAGAGATTTGGAATTCCTCAACCATAAGGGGAAGCTGAAGAGCTTGAGACATTCTGGACTAGGGTGGGGGTGTTGAAATCTCCAAGTGCAGGCACTCTGATTATCCAGGAGCTTGAAGGAGGAGCCAGAAGCCTGAGGGATGAGAACTTGAACTTCTTCCCCTAGTTGGTAATAACGGTAATGAATTAGGTACTATGTGTGCTGTAAGGGCTAAGCCTTTACATTTACACAGATTTGTTGATCTAATATATGGCATCTTTATTGCCCTCCTTCTTTGATTGTTAGACTGGAATTTGACAGTGGTTTGTTATGTCGTACTAGTTAAACAGAGGAAGATCAAGTGGATATATTCTTTATTTATAAGGCCATTTCCTTAAATCTAAAATGAAAACCCCCACGAGTTCCTGGAATGTTGTTAAATGACTATTTTGGATGGATGCACTGTAGGTCTGAGCTGGCCATGAGCTGGCCTGCCCCCGAGGCCTTGCAGAGGGGCTGTTGCTGTCTTTGCACCTTGCCACTCTCTTCAGCCTTTTCTCCTGTGCACCCAAGGCTGTCTCTAGGGTGTAGACACACAAACGTATTTTGCACATGTGGGTGTTTAGAAAATGCTATCTGATGATAATGATGATGATTTCCTAAAAGTAAGGGCTTCTCATCAGAGGAATGTGTGACTGTTGGAGGCTTTTGATTAGTTTTCACTTGATCTCTTAAAAATAGGATGAATTTGCTCATCTGTTTGGATGGAGAAGGAGAGTCTTGTCTAAAGGAAGAGGATGGATGGAATGACTTCAAGGTCCCTTCGAACTTTGCAATTCTTATGAAGTAGGATCATTTTTTTTTTTTTCCGAAGAAAAGGATTGAAGGGTTTGTGTGCAGAAGATGGTGACCAGCTGCTCTCCTCCTTGATTACAGAGGAGGAAATGTGTTTAAATTTGAGCATGAGCTATTGAGGCTTTGAGGGAAGAATTTCCTGACAGCAAGGCTATGTCAAAACCCAGGACAATAGAAACCAGAAAATGAAGGCAGTTTACTTCCCCAAGTAGCCCTTGACAACGTCTTGAAGGGAATCCTGCCATAGGCAGAGGGCAGTGCACCTGTGTTTTGTTTCTCTTTCTGTCTCTCTCAACATTATTTTTTTCTTGAGATAGCTTATAGCCTGCTGGATTCCTCCAAAGAATCTGGGGAGATCGCAGTAGTTTATCTGGGCCCTCAAAAGCCTGGATTAAGGCTCACTCTTAACCAAGAGTTTATGGGGCACATCTAGGATCAATTGGAAGATGATCTGAATGTGCTCTTGTATTTCTGTGACTTACTTAGAGCAGGGCTAACCATGTGTTATGAATTGTACTGATTTTATTAACTTCAGATGTGCAAGCTTAGACATTAACATACTACATTATAGTCACTCCTCTCCAATCTTCCACGTTAGGTAAGATTACATCATTTAGTATTTTTAAAGTGTTCTTTGCTTGAGGAGTTTGGAAATTTTACTTTAGAAATATTTAAAAGAAAAAAAAAACACCTCAATTGTTCTACTAATTCAGATATTCTACTAATTCTACTAATTCAGATATTCTGCTAATATATTGGTTGAGAAAGCTTTCACAGAATTCTCTGGATTCTTTACTGGAACAAAGATGATTATTGGTTAAAAATTATTAACAAGGGCCAGCACTGTGGCTCAGTGGGTTAAGCCATGATCGCATTGCTGCATCCTGTTTTGGAGTGCTGGTCTGCTTCTGATCCAGGTTCCTGCTAATGTGCTAGGGAAAGCAGCAGAGGATGATCCACGTGTTTGAGCCATTGACACCCATGGGGGAGGCCTGGAGAACTCCCTATCTTCAGGTTTTATCCTGTCTCCCGCCTCTCATTCTCTGTCATACATTGATTTTTAAAAATTATTTATAATTGCTTATTATGTGGTATGAAACATAACAGCCCTAAATAATCAAGAATAACTATAAACTTTATAAGGGGTTTATTATTTATAATATTATTTTCCTTCATGTTTAAGAATTCAAAAACATTGATAATGAAATATCAATATCAAACTATGCAGTTTAACATTTATACCTCCCAGATTAAGTAGTACATTTCTGTTATAGAAACATGTTTATGTTATATATATGTATATATATATAATCATTAAATCCTAAAAATGTCAATCAGGAAGTAAGAAGCCACTAAAATTTAAATAAAATATTTCCAGAATTAATTTCGTAACATAACACACACACACTTACACAACACACATACCATATTGCTTGAGATACTGTATTTTTGATCACTGGAAAACAAGAACCTAAGTTTATTTTGAGTGGACATGTGTGAGATCCCAGTGGAAAGAACGGGGCCATCAAAGATGGAGGTACCTTTCTCTGAAGGGAGGAGAGAACTTCCACTTTGACTATGACCTTGTCTAAATAAGATCGAAGTCGGCGAACTCTAAAGGCTTCCATAGCCTTGGCAACTCATGACTAGAGCCTAGGGAGATTACTGACGCCAAAAACAAGAGTGTCAAATTGTTAAATCAACAACAGGAGTCACTGTGTACTTATGTCTCATGTGGGATCTGTCCTTAATGTGTTGTCTAATGTGCAGTGATGCTATAACTAGTACTGAAACAGTATTTTTACACTTTGTGTCTGTGTGGGTGCAAACTGATGAAATCTTTACTTAGCATATACTGAATCGATCTTCTGTATAAAAAGATAATTGGAAATGGAAAAAAAAAACCTGGTGTTAAATTGGACATGGCATAGAAAATTAATTATTTTTTTTAAAAAAATATTATGTAGGATCTCTGTCTTTAATGTGCTGTACACTCTTATTTAATGCTATAACTAGTACTCCAACAGTATTTTTTCACTTTATGTTGCTATGTGGGGGCAAACTGTTGAAATCTTTACTTAATATATACTAAACTGATCTTCTGTATATAAAGAGAATTGAAAATGAATCTTGATGTGAATGGAAGGGGAGAGGGAGCGGGAGAGGGGAGGGTTGTGGGTGGGAGGGAAGTTTGGGAGGGGGGAAGCCATTGTAATCCATAAGCTGTACTTTGGAAATTTATATTCATTAAATAGAAGTTTTAAAAAAATAAAAAAGAATATTGAAAAATGGCTCATTGAGTTGGCTAAAATTCTCTCAACTTCAAATAATGGACAAAGCTGAACAAAAAGAAAAATTGGTTCTCTCTCATTATCTCAATGCGTGGCTAAAAGGCCATCTGATCTTACTCCCCCAAGGTTGCGCTGCTCTTGTGGTCAGTCCCCTCCAGAATTCCCAGCCATTATCCATACACACGCTTCTGTCACATGGAAGGAGGGGGACTGTGCCTGTCTTCCTAGTACCAAAAAGAAAGTTATCGGAGAAGTCCTCCAGCAGAAGTTCCTATACATGACATTGGTCAGAAGTAAGTTTTGCTCCTTTTCTGATCCACTGGGGTTATTATGAAAGCTTAGTGTAATTGGAATTTAGCCCTTGGGAGCGGATAACATAATGTCCCGTAAACACTTGGCTATACTGAAGAGATTGCCAAGATGAACAAAGGATCTATAGAGGAGGCAATGAACAGTGCATCCAAAATACACACAAACCTGAAAGTCACATAATTTTCTATAATATGATAGAATAATATAATATGATAGAAATGTCATCCTGTATGCAAATCACACAGATATACCAAAAGAAGTGAAAGCTGTAATAAAGACAAACCAAAGGAATCATGCTGATCATAACCATTCACATCCATATACAGATCAACTCTCATAATTCCATTTGCTTACCCTACCAGTAAAATGGAAACTTACTTAAACTATGCCAGACTTTTCAAGCTATCATACCAGGAGGCATTATCATTTCTGAATACTTTCCAACTCCTCGGAGTTTAATTTTAATAAACCAAATTCTTAATATTTATGTTTATTCAGTGAAATGGAAAATAATTCTTCAATAACAAAAACACGGGTGTCTTTAGATATTTTGTCCTAACTTTAATATTTCATCTATATAATTATGTGTTACTACTATATGATTGCAATTTGATCTTGATTGGAGAACATTTTGTTCTTAATGCAATATGCTATTTGGTAGTTTTTCTATTAGCCAAAGAAAACAGATTGTTTAAAACCCACATAAATTTGATATGTGCTCATGTCTTAGATGTGATAGGACTGGCATTAGTATTTTGTCTAAATTCCATGAGTGTCAACGATACTCCTATTCCTGCATTAAAATGTACGTGGGGCAGTATGGAAGGCAAATAGAGAGAAACATTGATTATTTTACTAGGGGATTAATTCTACACTTTCTTAAATTGATGGTGATAAAACAAAAATGACAACAAATGTTTTAAAGATTTTCTTTATTTATTTGTAAGTCAGAATTACAGGGAGAGAGAGACAGACAGACAGAGGCGATCTTTCACCCACTGGTTCACTCCCATATGGTTGCAATGGCCAGGGCTGAGCCAGACAGGAGCCAGGAACCAGGAGCCTGGAGATTCACCTGGTCTCCTTCATGGATGACAGGGTCACAAACACTTGGACCATCTTCTGCTGCTTTTCCCAGGCCCTTAGCAGGGAGCTGGACCAAAAGACGAACAGCCAGGACACACATGAATCAGCACCCATATGGGATGCCTGCTTCACAGGCAGCGGCTTTATCCACTACACCAAACATTGGCCCCAAGACACAAGATTTAGGAGAATAGAGTAGTCAAGATTATCACCAAAGATAGAAAACTAATAACTGTAAACATTCATTTTATCTTTATACCTTTAATAACTGACACCTGCATTTTTTATTAAATTACTAGTATAAGTATTTCATGTTAATTTGCTTCTCCACAGCGAAGTTCCAGAGTAATGTTATACATGTGAGACGAACGTTGGGCAGTGATGACTGTTTATGGTCTAGCTAATATCAATTCTCTCCTGTTCAGCATATGGATTACAAGTGTCCTAAGCAAGCATGAGTTCAATGTTCTTTTACATCTTTCTTAGGCCTAGGCTTGGACACATGGCCCTGTTTCTGCCAACAATGAATGGTATAAGGTGGGCCAGAAGATATAGGATAGTTCAAATTATTGAAAGAGATCTAGGGGCCGGCACTGTGACATAGTGGGTAAAGTCGCTGCCTTCAGTGCCAGCATCCAATATGGCTGCCAGTTCGAGTCCTGGCTGCTCCACTTCTGATCCAGCTCCCTACTGATGTGACTGGGAAAACAATGGAAGATGGCCCAAGTCCTTGGGCCCTTGCACTTGCATGGGAGAACTGGAAGACGCTCCTGGCTTCTGGCTTTGGATTGGCACAGCCCCCAACATTGTGGCTAGCTGGGGAGTGAACCAGCGGATGGAGGACTATTTCTCTCTCTCTCTCTCTGTCTCTCTCTCTTTCTCTCTCTCTCTCTCTGCCTCTGACTCTCTGCCTCTGCCTCTCTGTAACTCTGCATTTCAAATGAACAAATATTTGAAAAAAAGAAAGAGAACTAAAGAAATCAAAACTGTCAAATTCAAATTATACACCACAAGAGAACACCTTACCAACCTTGTTCACAACTTCATCTACATATGTTTTTAGATATTCACCAGAACATCTGAGAAAATTCATCCAGTGTGGACCCAAACTGTAGGAAATATAAGATAACTTTTTCGGGTTTAAGAAAAAAATACTAGTTGGGAGGGAAAGAAAAGTCACTGAAAGGATAAATATATGGATATTTTAGAACAATATCTGGGTATTTTAATATAAACACAATATTTGATTAAATATTTGGGTAAGTATAATAGTTAAGCTTCAAAATACATGAATCAAAAATTTAAAGAAATAGAAAACATGAAAGGAAATACTCAAAGTCAGAAAAGGATACAAAACAAATAGATGAAAAAATAGTAAATGTCTAGAAGATTTGAATATCAATATAAACCATATTAACCTAGTTGACACATGGAAAAATTGTATCTAATTGCTTTTGAATATAAACCGTTCTATGCATGAGAAACATTCGTTCAGGTAGAAAACAATCTTGGTCACAAAAGAAACTGAAAAATTCAAGCAGATTAGAATCATACAGACTATTTGCTGACTACAATGATGTTACATTAGAAATCCTTGGCCGGCGCCGTGGCTTAACAGGCTAATCCTCCGCCTTGCGGTGCCGGCATACCGGGTTCTAGTCCCGGTTGGGGCGCCGGATTCTATCCCGGTTGCCCCTCTTCCAGGCCAGCTCTCTGCTATGGCCCAGGAAGCCAGTGGAGGATGGCCCAAGACCTTGGGCCCTGCACCCCATGGGAGACCAGGAGAAGCACCTGGCTCCTGGCTTCGGATCAGCGGGATGCACTGGCCGCAGTGGCCATTGGAGGGTGAACCAACGGCAAAAATGAAGACCTTTCTCTCTGTCTCTCTCTCTCACTATCCACTCTGCCTGTCAAAAAAAAAAAATTAAAAAAAAAAAAGAAATCCTTAACTATACTACATCTAAAATAACTCAATATTTCAAAAATAATCAATAAAATTCTAAATAATCTCGTTGTACAAGTGAAAATCGCAAAGGGAATTAGCAAACATTCCAAATTGAATGATAAGGAAGCTAAAAAAAAGAAAATTTGAGGGATGAAATTTGAAGTGTGCAGCTAAGTCAGTTGTAAAAGGGAAAGTTGTGTCCTTAAATACCTATACTGGTGAATGAGTAAAATCTGAAATCATTTTTTCTATGCTTCTGTCCTAAGCAGGGGAAAAAGCACAAAGGAAGTCAAAACAAGGAAAAGAAATAATAGTGATGCGTAATCCATAAATAATAAAAGACAGAAAGATAATATTTTGAGCAAATTTGAGCTAGTACTTTGAGAAGCTATGGTATGTTATTGAAAAATTGCCACCTGTGTAACACTTGTATTTCATTAGAGATAGAACTTCCACTCCCCAAAGAAGTGTAGCTCCTAACAACTTCCTGTGATAATAAGTTTCTTCCCCTGATGAAAAGAGAAATATAATTTTCTTCATTATGTTCCATTGGGTTTCACACAGTTTTTGAGCCATCTTCACCACGGGACATTCGTATAATTTATGTTCAATGTCACAAACTAGTAAGGCCAGACTACACAGTTATTAGGAAAAAAAGTCTCCCAATTTTGCAGTATGTTTAGTTCATTAAAAATTAATCAGGAATCTCCAAATATGATCACAGTCATGAGTTGCATTGTCCAATAACAATAAAACTGATGTTTTGGGGGCCGGCGCCGTGGCTCACTTGGTTAATCCTCCACCTGCAGCGCCAGCATCCCATATGGGCGCCAGGTTCTAGTGCCGGTTGCTCTTCTTCCAGTCCAGCTCTCTGCTGTGGCCTGGGAGGGCAGTGGAGGATGACCCAAGTGCTGGGCCCCTGCACCTGCATGGGAGACCAGGAGGAAGCACCTGGCTCCTGGCTTCGGATTGGCGCAGCGCCAGCCGTGGTGACCATTTGGAGAGTGAACCAACGGAAGGAAGACCTTTCTCTCTGTCTCTCTGTCTAACTCTGCCTGTCAAATAAAAAAAAAATCCTATCATCGCCTTAAAAAAAAAAAAAAAAAAACTGATGTGTTGAACTTCATCAGTCTGTTTTTTCCACATTTTCCAAATTTTAAATGGTTCTCATACAGAAATCAACAAACAATAAATGCTGGCGAAGATGTGGGGAAAAAGGTATCTTGTTCATTGTTGATATTCAAAAATCTGAATATAGATCTACCATATAACCCAGCCATCCCATTCCTGGAAATTTAGCCAAAGGAAATGAAGTCAGCACATGAAAGAGTTATCTGTACCCCTGTGTTTATTGCAGCTCAATTCACAAAAGCTGTTATACAATCAATCTAGATATCCATCAACTGACAACTAGATTAAAAAATTGTGGTATGAAATACTATTCAGCTGTAAAAAAGAATGAAATCCTGTCTTTGGAACAAAATGGGTACAACAGGAAACCATTATACTTAGTGAAATAAGCCAGTCCACAAAAGACAAATACTATGTTTTCCCTGTTCTGTGGTAACTAATACAGTATAATAAAAATGCAATGTGTTTGACCAAAATTGACATGTTGAGATTCATTGTTTACAGCCTTTGTCTCTATTGTTGAGGAACAGTGTTTTTTCTTTCATATTATTTGTTGAACTCTTTCCTGAGTGTAGAGTTAATCTCATGGTATAAAGTAAAATGTAGATAATTGTAAAGATTAAAAGAGGGAATAAGAGAGGAAGAAGAAGGAAGGGTAGAGTGTAGGCAGGAGTGAGGGAAGAGGGAGAAATATCACTATGTTCTGAAATCTGTATATATAAATTACATGAAATTTGTTTACCTTAAAAATTAAAAAATTAGCTCCCCCATACAAAGGAGAATATGCAAAAAAAAAAATGAGAAGAGCATTCTGGTTTAGGGTCCAGTGCTGTGCCTTAGTAGGTTAAGCCTCTGCCTATGGTGCTGGCATCCCATATGGGCACTGATTTGAGACCCAGCTGCTCCACTTCAGATCCTGCTCCCTGCTAATGACCTGGAAAAGCAGTGGAAGATGGCCCAAGTGCTTGGGTCCTACAGCCATGTGGGAGACCTAGAATAAGTTCCTGGCTCCTAGCTTTGGATCAGCTCAGCTCGGACCATTGTGGTCATTTGGGGAGAGAAGCAGCAGATGAAAGATCTTTCTCTCTGTCTCTCCCTCTCTCTGTCTGTAACTCTATTTCCCAAGTAAATAAATAAAATCTTCAAAAATAATTCTGATTTAAACCTCAGCACTCCATGCTGACCTCGTTGGCCAGCATTTCCATAAAGCTCTCTACCTCTCTCCTCCATGCTCTATTTTAACCAAATAGATAGGTCACTCCTTACATAAAGTACAGAGGAAGGTCAAAGGAATAAAACAAAATAGAAATTTTCCTCAGGTGAGGCTAAGGGCTTTGCAAGAACCATCCCCAGTTTTTAAATAGTGACAAGTAGCCAAACATGAACAGCAGGCAAGGGGAAGGAGTTACTTGATTATGCTGTTCTTGGTACAATACACTAAAGTGAGCATGAAGATGCCACATCTGCCTATCTACTTCTCCTTAGCTATTATACAGTGTTAAGGTCGATGTTACCTTTTTTTTTTTTTTTTTTTTTTTTTTTTTTTTTTTTTTTTTTTACAGGCAGAATGGATAGTGAGAGAGAGAGACAGAGAGAAAGGTCTTCCTTTGCCATTGGTTCACCCTCCAATGGCCGCCGCAGCCGGCGCACCGCCCTGATCAGAAGCTAGGAGCCAGGTGCTTATCCTGGTCTCCTATGGGGTTCAGGGCCCAAGGACTTGGGCCATCCTCCATTGCACTCCTGGGCCACAGCAGAGAGCTGGACTGGAAGAGGAGCAACCAGAACAGAATCCAGCGCCCCGACCAGGACCAGGACTAGCACCCGGTGTGCCGGCGCCGCAGGCAGAGGATTAGCCTATTGAGCCGCGGTGCCTGCCTCGATATTACCTTTAAAATCAACTGTCCTGTGCATACAAGTAAGAGACTTGAGACTAAACAGGGCATCGAAAGTGTAGAGATTTATATGGTGACTCAGAGTGCAAAGTGGTTCTTGCAAGATAAATTACCCCACACCATTGTACCCTTTGAAGTCTACAGAACACTCTTTGGTGCCTGCTGGCATGCTGGTCAACATTCTGGAGCCCAAAGAGCTAATGCAGATCAAACAGGACAGCATTTGAATCCCATTATTGAGACAGACCTCAAAGATCACAATTTCAGGCCAGGCATTAATGATTCCGGGACAAATTGAGGTGTGTCAAATCTCAGAGTATCCTGTGGACACCTGCCCAGTGAATCTGGGGGTGACTGACATCAAATCAATAACAAAACTGAAAATGTTTCTTTTTAAGAGGATGAGTTGGGTTCTGTGAATTTACTAATATTTTGTTGTACTTAATTTTACACTAATTTACTCCCTAATGGGATTTATAAAGTGAAAATAAGATGTGTCCAGACAATTCCAAACTTATTATTTAGGCATTAGTAAAATATCACTCAAAAGACTACAATTAAATTTTGAGAATTATATGTAGGTGCTTAACCACGTGTTTCTTGTTTGACAGAAGCACAGCAATGAATTGCATAGCAAAGATCTGGGTAAAACTGACAAAAACAAGGAAATTCAGAATTAAGTTTGTCACATTGTATTTAGAATCCCTCTGATACAAAAATGAAATAAAACCACTAATATTTGATGTCATATTTGCAAACAATATTGAAATACGAATCACTCTGTAATGTATATGCTACCAATCCTTGCCCAAATTTTATTTTTCACAGCCTATTTAAAATTTAGAATCTTCTTACCCAAATAAAGAAAGAAAGAAGAAGAAATTATAAGGCACAGTTAGTTAGAGAAATGTCTGAAGTCAATGTATTGTCTAAAGCAGAATGGGGCTGAATCATAAAACACATGGAAATCATTTCCATCAAATGATAGGACAAGAAAGGTGTCCTTGGATAGCTCAGCATGATGAATTTAAACTGAACATCAGGAAATTGATCTCTAATGCAGGTGTCTTTCATTTAATTTTTTTCCCCCAAGGTTAGGTCATTTAAGATCTATTGTGAAATTCTGTTAGGGAATTAGGTTATTATCAAGTGTTTCTTCTTCACAAAAAAAAATCCTATTAGAATATACTACTTGTATGTATAAATAGAACAAAGGTTATGTTATAATTATAGTACAGGTGTGATGGAATGAAGTGAAACTAATTATTCCCTCAAACACGTGTGAATGTTGTTAACACTTGAGGGCACAATTGTCAACACTAAGAATCTTTCTATCCTGTTTTAATGTGCAAGAAAAAAACTAAGAGAACTCAATGACTAAAAATATATTAATAGCAGATTTTTAAAACTGTCCTCTATGAATTAGAGAAAAAATGATAAGAAATATGCACTAGGAGAGCAGTCACCCAGTAGACCCAGGTGCACTATATCCTGCATTTATTAGATATATATGTATATACACACGCACACATACAAGTGACCATCAGAAAGTTTGTGAACAAATGAAACTATAAGATACTGTGCATTTTTCACGAATGATTTTAAAATGGTTTATTTTCATTGAAATGCAGTTACAGAGAGAGATGTAGAGGCAGAGAGAGAGAAATCTTCCATCCGTTGATTCACTCCCCAGATGGCCTTTAATGGCCCAGGGCTGGGCCAGGAGGATGTCAGGAGCCAAGACATCTTCCAGGACTTCCATGTGGGTGCAGGGGCCCAAGTGCATGGCCATCTTCCATTGCTTTCCCAGGTGCATTAACAGGGAGCTAGATTAGAAATGGAGCAGCCAGGACTCGAATCAGCACCCATATGGGATGCCAGTGTTGCAGCAGGTGGCTTAAACTGCTGCAGCACAATGTTGGCCCCTCCATGAACATTTTTTAAGTACCTTCATACATATACAAGTGTGTTTGTGTGTAAATGTTTGTTTTCCCATTCTCCAAGCACTTGAGTGGAAGGGATTGTTTTTGACTAGTAAGAGGTGAAAAATGTATGCTACTAATAATTTTCCATCAAGATATGTCTCATTGACTGAATATTTGTGTCACTCCTAATTTACATTTTAAAAGTCTAACTCCTAACAAGATAGCGTAAGGAAATGGAGCTGGAGAGATGATTACGTCACGGGGGAAGAGCTCTCACAAGGAGCCCAATAATCCTCTGTGTTCTGTCCTGAGAGGACACTACAGGAAGTCAGCAGTCGGCAATCCAGAACATGGCCCTCGAGAGAACCTGACCATGTGACCCCTGATCTGGCCCTCCCAGCCTGCAGCACCTGAGAAGTAAACCTGTGCATCTGGGCCCCTGCATCCACGGAATTCTGAAATAGCAGCCCGAGCTTGGAAGGCTGATGCTTCTGCTCTTAGTGAAACCTTTCATAGCTTAAGTATTTTTATCGTGATACATATCCCTTTTGTCCTAAATAGTCACAATTATTTCAGCCTGGCAGACATTACGAGAACTCACCGACATTTCTGAATCCCCTGTATTACCTAGAAAAAGGAGTGAATTCTACTCCCTTGCCTCCCTGCAGTTAAGCTTAGGTGTGGCCATGTGATGCACTTTGGTCTATAACGGGTGAGGACAAGTGACACACACTCTTCCCAAGAGGAAGCATTTCCAGAGTGAGTCTTCAATACCCAGACACCGTGTGCCTGAGTCTTAGAGCTTTGTTTCAGAGTGTAGCTGCCATGAAACTGAAGAGTTATGGTCCCCTGAGCTGATACATAATGATAGCAGGTACTGAGCTCCTCGGGACGTCTCTAGAAGTCAGTGTGGATGCTCTGAACCAGAATCACTTTGCTGTGTTCAGGTGCTGAGATTTTGGTGTTTGTTACTGAAGCACAGTCGATCTTTTCTTGTACTGACTGTATGTGTGGGGAAATTAGTTACATGATGGTGCCCAAAGGAAGTAAGGTGGGCGGAATCCAAAGTTGTTTACCACTAAAACTGATTGGCTGCGCAACATCAGGGGAGGTAACAAAACTAGTAACAAGTGTATAGACATGGGGCTAGTCCTATAGAAATCCCCCCATAAGGTGATTTTTTAAGTGATTGGTTGGTCCTTAGCCCTGCCCCAATGACTCTGCAGTTTTGTGCTATAAAAGGTTCTGTTTCTCAGGAAGTAAATGAGTCCTTGCTAGACTTGGCTCCCCGCTGCGTCTGATTGTCTCCGGGATCGGGAGTCTGGGGAACGGGCAAGCAGCGCACTCACCTTTCCTCGGACCCAGTCCATCCTTGTACGGGTGGACTAAGACCCAGCATGTATGAATGTCCCACTTATTTTTTTTTTTTTTTTTGGACAGGCAGAGTTAGACAGTGGGAAAGAGAGAGAGACAGAGAGAAAGGTCTTCCTTTTGTTGGTTCACCCCACGAATGGCTGCTACGGCCAGCGCACTGCGCCGATCCGAAGCCAGGAGCCAGGTGCTTCCTCCTGGTCTCCCATGGGGTGCAGGGCCCAAGGACCTGGGCCATTCTCCACTGCACTCCTGGGGCACAGCAGAGAGCTGGGAATGTCCCACTTATTTTAAATAAGTATTTTAAAGCATTTCCTTCTAACTTTGTGTGAGTTTATAAGAAATGTAAAATAAATTTAAAATATTCCTTTCTACATAAATGTTATTGTCTATATTGTACTAGTGGAAGTCTCAGAAATATGTGATTTGAAAGCACCTGTAGGATTTTACAAGTATTTAACCCTTTAAGCCTCTGGGGCTTTCTCATTAAGATAACTGTCATGTCTAGTAACACAAGATCATTAGACTTTTTAATTCTCAAACATTTGTATTAATCTCATTTTCCATTATAGAAACTTTCAAAAATACTGTGAAGTAAGCAAGTGCCTCTTGTTGGTTGATGAGTTTATAATTTTAAACATGGCGACTTAAAGTCTTTTGTCATCCATAGTTATATATGATGTGCTGCTCATAAAACTAAAGCGTTGTTGGTTCTGTGTTTAGCTGTCCTCCTATAGGTTCCTATGGACTTTTTCCAGCCACTTCTACTGTATTCAGTACTTTGGGATGGCTCTGTAAACAGATGAAGCCAATAATGTATTACCAGTACCAAATGAGAGAAAGTATGGTTAACTGAGGTTACTAAAAACAAAAAGCAATTCAAATCAATTGGCAATCTACAAAAAGAGTTAAAGATTTTAAAAGCTATTATTAAAATTGCTATATTGGTCTATTATGTTACGTTATATGTGTGTACATATTGTATGTCCACGTGGGGAAATTTTATTAAGAGTTTTATTTTAAATGGCTTATAGATAAGATTGTCCATAAATTTAAGCTGCTAAAATCAATCAAAGATACATTTTAATTTGTGGGACCTGAATCTGTGTATCATATGTTTTAAACGTGTTAGTAGAAAGAAACTAAAAACATTTTAGATGGTTGTGCTTAAGTTTACTGGCTAAACAAACTACACCATGTTAGATATTTAAGAGGTGTTTTCAAATACATGATTCTTAAAATTTATAGAAGGCATTGGACCTTCTGGTAAATGTTTTCTTAAGTTGTTATCTAATGGTTGAAACTGTTTGCTAAGTATTCATGTAATATTGCTATTGTCAGCAAGCAATCTAGGAATTGCTCCCTCATTTCTCTATTCTAAGCCCAACTTGTTCTTTCATTTCTCTATTCTCTTCAAGGTAGGAAACTAATTCTATTATAAAGGAATCTGTAGGACGCACAATTTAATCTTTAGACCTTATAAAAGAGATGGCTAACATTTTTCTGTAATAGCATAGCCAAAATAAGAACTTAAATAATAATCTCATAGCTAGATTCACTTTGCCATCAGTGAAGTATACAGTAAGTAGAAAAAACCTCCCTTTCAGACCAAAGGGAAAGAAAGTTTTAAAGTGAGAACATAATTTTCCTCATGGGCATTGTCTACCTTAGAAAAACTACTACAGAACATGCCTGTGACTATAGACTTGTAGTTCAGGCCACCGAAGATTAGAGATGGGACTTGGGCACTCCCTTGACTTGCATCCTCTGGTCTGCTTTAACACAAACCAGGAGGAAAAGAAAGCTAGGCATCAGAAGCAATGGGTGGCAGGCCTATTAATGGCTGATCTGTACAGTGATCTGCCCTCAAGGAGACCCAACAGGCCAGTCCACTGCAGTAAGTTTCAATGTGGTAAGCCTGGGCTTCAGCAGAAGTCAGCCTGTGAAGAGCCCTGGCAGCTCTGCCAAGAGTTGGATCACTGGAAATGGACCTGCCCTGGAGTCGAAGGATGCCCAGGTCAGAGCCACAGATCTTATTGGCTCTAAGCTGAAAAGCCCTTCACTCAGCCCAACTTCCAAAGTGACCACTGCAGCTGAGCAGATGGTCAAGTAGGGTCAGCAACATTGCAGGCAGAACTGTAAATTTCCTGTTAGAGATGCCACCTGCCTTTACCTGGCCAGCCCTCCTCCCAGGCCAGCCAAGTAATGAAAGTCAACAGAGTGCCTTCCCCCAGGAGGTTCATACCTCCCTTAGAATATACCCCATGTGAAGAGATAGATAGGTCTGGGCCTCTTAACTTACAAGGCCTAAAGCCCAACAGATTATTATCAAGCCCCTTCTATCAAGTTCTATTTGCCTCTCAATCAGAAAAATTACTTGTAGCTTAGACAGCACCTTTCTTAGCTCCTCTAATAATGACTCTGTCCTTTGTTCTAGGCCCTGTCTAGTGCACTTGGGCCTCATTCCTTTGTAATCATAACCTCTACTCTACCACCAATGGCTCTACTCCCAACCTGTGTGTACTGATGGTCCTCTTCCCCACTTAATGCTGTATAATTGTTCAAACCTTGTAAATGCCACTCTTAGGATCATTGGTTACTATCCTCACTCTGTCTTTTATGACCTTGTCTAAATATGATCAGAGTCGGCAAACTTGGAAGGCTTCCATAGCCTTGGCAACTCATGACGACAGCCTAGGGTGGTTACTGGCACCATAAACTAGAGTGTCAATTTGTTGGGTCAACAACAGGAGCCACTGTGCACTTGCTCCTCATGTGGGATCTCTGTCCTTAATGTGCTGTACATTTTGATTTAATGCTATAACTAGTACTCAAACAGTATATTTCACTTTGTGTTTCTATGTGGGTGCAAACTGTTGAAATCTTTATACTAAATTGATCTTCTGTATATAAAGAGAATTGAAAATGAATCTTGATGCAAATGGAAGGGGAGAGGGAGCGGGAGAGGGGAGGGTTGCGGGTGGGAGGGAAGTTATGGGAGGGGGAAGCCACTGTAATCCATAAGCTGTACACTGGAAATTTATATTCATTAAATAAAAGTTAAAAATAAAAGAAAAACAACAACAACAGCAACAACAAATAATTAAACTTAAGACACTAGAAAAAAAAAGAAATATGTGATTTGAATTCATTTGGAAAGAAGGCAGTAATAAAATAATAATCCTTATTTAGTCCAAAGTACTTGAATCTATATAGAAACTACAAAAATTCATCTGCTTCCTTGAAACACTAGACACTGATGTGTGAATACAGGAGGAAATGGTGGCAGATGGATGTCTGTGGTGGTCATCTTTGCATTATGAGCATAGAATCCTTAAGACAAGTTAGTTGTCTCATAGTTTCGCAAGTTCATAGTCCAAGATCAGGCAGCCCCCCTCTGGTTTTGCATGTGATGATGTCATTGTTGCTGGCAGAGCCCTCAGGCAACACAGAGCATCACAGGTTTCTGTATCTCTCCTTATAAAGCACTACGGATCCGTGAAGGAGGCCCCTTCTTAACAACCTAATCCAACCTACTCACTTCTCAAAGAACCCACCTCGAGCACCATATTAATTATATTCCTTCTGTCTTTGTGCCATTAACATAAAAATTGAGAAACATGGACATTTGAAGACACTGAAATTAATAAACTATTGTAATGGAGTACTCATTGTTTTATTACGTTCAGTAAATAAGTAAAACTGAATCTTAAAACTTCTTAGCTTGAAGTGGATGCCATTCTTCCCTTTTAATTCTAAAAGCATTTTGCTTTATTATGCACTTAATAAGTACCATGTTTTAAATCAAATACATTGTTTTAAACAATATTAGTGGTGGAATATGTTTATTTGTCTACCTATACTAGAATTTTAAAAGTCAGTACTTGCATTACTCTCATGCTAGGCTTCCCTATGAGAAGCTACACTGCAACTTAGGAAGAAGTCAACAAACACTGAACTGACATTGTTGCTCCACACTTAAATTCTGTGACTGGTGCTGGCGCTGTGCTGTAGCTGGCCAAGCCACCGCCTGCAGTGTCAGCGTCCCATATGGGCGCAGGTTTGCATCTCAGCTGCTCCACTTCTGATCCAGCTCTCTGCTATGGCCTGGGAAAGCAGTAGAGGATGGCCCAAGTCCTTGGGCCCCTGCACCCATGTGGGAGACCCGGAAGAAGCTCCTGGCTCCTGGCTTCAGATCGGCGCAGCTTTGGCCGTCGCGGCCAAATGGGGAGTGAACCAGCGGATGGAAGACCTCTCTCTCTCTTTCTGCCTCTCCTCTCTCTGTGTAACTCTGACTTTCAAATAAATAAATAGATAAATCTTTTAAAAAATAAATAAATAAATCTTTAAATAATAAATAAATAAATTCTGTGATATTACCAAATTATTTAATTAAAGCCCCAACTTCATCAAAAAGGAGAAATTATCTGCTCTAAATATTTGTTTAAATGTAATATACATATAAAAATATGTATTAGAAAATATATTAGGAAACATATTAGGAAATCATCAAATATTAGTGTTTTATCTTAGAGTATCTTTCATACAAAATAAGGGATTTAAAAAGAAAGAGATTAACAAATGAATTAATAAATCATAAATCATGTTACTTAATACAACATTATTTGTAAATTATAATGTGATTTGAGACAAATGTTTTAAATGGAACAGATGGTTGACTGTTTAACCAAGTCTATGAACTATAAATTTAATTTTTCTAGCTAGAGATTTCCCTAAGCATTTAGTGATTCTAAGTAATTTTCAAGATTGAAATGAAAAATAATTTTATAGAAACATTACAAATTTTTTGCATAAAAATACCTGCATTTTAGAGAAAGGATCCACAGCAATTATGCCTAAGAACATCACAATATAAGAATTTCAATGCCAAAGTTACTTGGTAACTTCTTGGAAAGAGTACAATATTTTCTGCTGAAAGAAGTGACATGAGTACAGAAATTATTCAGCCTTGCATTTGGAAGATCAAGGTGTTCTTCCTGAGAAGCACAGTTTACAACAGAAAGTTTACTAGAAAAAAATTGTCAAATTGGTGGTCAAGCTGTTATTCATCTGACCAAAATTCTCTATTCTGCTTATTTCTATTGACCTAAGAACAGATGGCATTATCATATATAATAGTTTGAACTAGGCCATTGATTTGTTAAGAAGGAAGGGCTGGGAAAATCCAAGAGGAAGAGTTGATAAAAGGGTGCATTGAGTCACAGAGGAGCAAGCCGGAGCCTTGGGTCTTGGCTGCAGCTCCTAGCTCAGTGGTGGGGTAACACAGTTCTTGCCTTCCTCTATTTCTAGACTATGTTGGATTTTTCAGGCTCCAGAGTTTTTCCCCTTGGGTGCTCCCTATCTTTACTTTGTAATCTTCCATATGCTATGAAGGACCAAAAGGATTTAAGCTATAAAAACTGGGTCAACGGACAACTAATCTGAAAAAGCTACTTTTTTAAAAACTTAATTTTCAAGAACATTTTTAAAACAATGCACAATCATTGGGATCATTGGATAGGAAAGGGGACTTACAGGCTAGGTTTATTTTGATTTGCTCCTTAGGAATAGAAAGCAATGAAAAATTACCCTGTGTCCAAAAAAAAAAAAATCAAACAAACAAACAAACAAAATACCTCCATAAACACAAAGACCACATAATTACCCTTCAGCAGCTTCCTCTGCAGGGTAAGGTGCAGTAATTTGTTCAATCACGACTCATCATCTCAAGTATGCAAACCATGAACCATTTCCATTCTTTTAAACTCCTTTTTTTGGTAAGTTTTATCCAAACTAAACTCAGATTTTTTTTAATACATTTTACTTTAGTTACCTATAGGCAACCAAAAAGCAACTACTTTTGATACTGAATTTCAGAATTAATTCCCCAGGAACTTGATGTGCTGGAGCTAGCTCAGGCCAGCTAGAGACAGTAAGTTGTTCTCAGCCATGGATGGAATATTACATCAGGGAAACTGGCAAATGCTACAAATGAGTTTTACCCAACTAACAATCACAGCCAATTGTTAAAAATTTACGGCAAAATATTGCACAGCCACTAGTTCACAAGATCCTTATTGCCATCCTTCCCATGGCAGTCAGTTGATGGCAGAGTCCAGAGTTGATGGCTGAGTTCAGACTTCATTAGACTTCACCTTGTAATTCTACAATATCTTTCCAAACTCTGCGCTTTAAATTGCCACTCAACAGGTGATTTCAGTTGGTTCTTGAGTGAAAATCTATTTAATATTTTAATACATCTACAATATTGACAAGAATCACCAACTTGAGGTCATGAATACATATGAAGTCAATAGAACATATCAAGGTCTTGATCCAGAAGAAACTGCTCTATTGCTGTCTTCCCAATAATATCCAAAATATTTTAATTCAGAGAATAACTGTACATCTCCCATGGGAGTTCCAGCTTAAAGCAATCAACTTGTTTGCTAGTTACTTTTTGGCCTATCTGATTCTCTCTTAACAACAACTTTATGATAAACTCATTCCAGTATAATGGAAGTTTCTGAGACTATCACCTTGATTATTTAATGTCACTCTATTTCTTTATTTCATGTAAATTCAACAAAACTCTCAGGACACATCCTCTCAACATAAGGTGTCCAGGGCAAGGGCCTCTCTGCTGAGGGCCTGCTCTCTTGTCTTCATTTCAATCAATATCTTAACTCCTGTTGCATCTCAAAATACTTTTGGAGAAATAAGTATGTTCAGACATAGAAAGAATCAACTTCTACTGGAAGAAACAGTAAACAGTTAAGCACAGCCAAGATAAAGTGAATTCAGATGGACACATTGAGCTGTATTTTATTTTGTCCTCTTTTCTGATCAATGCTTTTTCTCTGAGAATAGAATTCTACATGTACAGGGGCCTTTTGTAGTTATTTTGTTTGTGTTTTTACCAAAGCATTTTGATTGTATTCTCTATTGTCTGTTTTCAAGAATTTGAGTTGCTGACAGGTAATTCTAATTATTACTTTTTATGGGAAATGTCTGTTTTATGGGAAATGTATGTTCTGACAGTATGGATTTTTAAATTTTTAAAATTTATTAACATTTAAAATTGTCTTCAGTTAACAAACATTGCATGAATTTATTATGTATAATATTTTAAAATACATATACTTTGTAGAATGGATAAATTGAGCTAACACATACTTTACTTAACATACCTTTTTGTGGAGAGAACACTAAAAATCTACTCGTAGCAATTTTCTAGAATACAATACATTGTTATTAACTGTAGTCACTATGTTGTATAATAGATCACTTGAACTTATTTCTCCTGTCTAACTGAAAAGGCATATAGATTTTTGACGCACTGCAATTTTATTACTTTGGGCCTTTGTGCTTATTTATTTTCTTTTATTCTTCTCAGTGCTAGACATGCACGTTCAACCTGAAGTACAATGCTTTCTTCAGTTGTGGAAAAATTTACCACTCTCTTCAGATATCATTACTCCTTTATTCTCTTTCTCCTTTTTATCTTGAGTTCATTGTATATATGTTGGCTTCTCCAAACCTACCCTCCAAATCTCCAATCTGGTGTTTCATATAAGGTATGTGTGCCTATGTATGTGTGCACACATGTGTGATTCCTCAGTGCATGTGTGTACTTTAGTGTATTCTCTATGCTACATTCCGAGAGAATTCTTTGCTGCCTGCATTGAGCTTGTAGCCAATCTATTAACTATTCTCATGATCATAGTCTATCTTTCATTTCTAATATGTCTACTTGATATTTTCCTGTAGCCACTATCTTATTTCTGGATGCCTTTATTTTATAATCATTTTGGTTTCTTGTGGTAGACAAATCAATATCCTTCCTTCCCCTAAATGTGCAAACTCTAATCCCTTGGTCATTTAAATATGTTACTGTACATGACAAAGATACATTCGTAAGTGAAAGGTCTTAAGATGGGAATGTTGTCCTGTGTTATCCACAGGGGCTCAATATAATCGTCAGAGTCCTCATCAGGAGGCAGGCCTGTGAGTGGCAGAGCAAAGATGGCAGTAGTACTCACAGGGTGCAGAGATGCTCTTTGGAGGATGGAGGAGGAGCTATGAGCCAAGCACTGCGGTGGCCTCTGGAAGCCAGAGGACAGGAACTGCTTCTCCTCCAGAGCACCCAAAGGGAAAACATCTGCTGGCATCAGTTTTAGTCCAGTTATACCAAGTTACACCACTGTAAAACAATACATTTGTGCTGTTTCATCACAGCAATAAACATGATTACAAGGGATGCCCTTGCAATGCACTTTCTGCATACTTAATACATTTAGGGTCTTCTTATATTGCCCTGCTTTTCTATTATATTCATTTTATCTGGAGTGTCTTTGTCTTCCCTCTCCAGTCTTAGCTGTTGTCATTACAGACAGAGGCCTTTTCCTTCTGCCACTGACTCTGTCCTCCCTGCCCTGTGCACCCTGCTGCTGAACCACATCTGAGAATAGTGCCAGCAAATAACAAATGTCTTTGAATGTTGGGGTAGCTCAGGCCACATTACAGAGAAAAATCCACGGGCAATCCAGCCCCAAATTCTGGTGGAGGGTTGCGTCCTTCTCTGTCTTCTCTCCACTGAAACCTTAGTCCCTGGCCATGGTGAGTAGCTTCTCGTTCCAGCACCATCCTCAAACAGAGCAGCTGAACCTCACTTCCTATCTGTTACAGTGAAACTGCTGCCAGTCACCTGTCCTGTGTGGTCTTTGGAGTCCTCGCTCCTCTGAGAAGCCACGTGTGTACTGCTCCCACCTTCTTCCCCCGGGCCTACAGCGGCTCAGCATTGTATGTTCTTCATTTCCAGCTCATAGACATGCTCATGTTGGTTTCAATTATTTACACTTGGCTTTATACCTTCTGTGTTACTTACTTCCACTGTAGCTGAGAAGGGCTCTCAAAAGATGAACTTAAAAAATATCATCGGAGCTAATGCTGTGGCGTAGTAGGCTAAGCCACCGCCTATGGTGCCAGCATCCCACATCAAGACCCAGATGCTCCATTTCTGATCCAACTATCTGCTAATGGCCTGGAAAAGCAGTGGGAAACAACCCAAGTGGGTGGACCTCTGCACCCACGTTGACCCAGATGAAACTCCTGGCTCCTGGCTTTGAATCAGACCAGCTCCAGCTGTTGTGCTCATTTGGGGAGTGAACTAACAGATGGAAGACCTCTCTCTGTCTCTCCCTCTTTCTGAAACTCTACCTTTCAAATAAATTAATATATCTTTTAAAAAAAAATATCACAGAAAAACACCTTCACCTCTGTTGGTTGACAATCATTTCATTTTCAAAATGATCTCATGGTAAGAGGAAAATAGAAATAGGTCTATGTGACACTCATGCTGAACAGTTTCCTGTCTCCATGCCAACAATTTGTAGCAGCTTCCTGGAGTACTACTTGTAGGCGGAGCCCAACGTGATGTCTGTTGTTGCTGGAAAAGTGTCTTCCTGTCTTAGCAATGCCCACCCTGGTGCAGAGGGACGATGTGCCCCATCTCACATTCTGTTTGCCAAGATGCACACAGCCCCCTGCTGCAGCAGGCAGGTGACTCAGCACAATCAGCCTGGCTAAATTAACGGCTGGGAAGAACTAACGACAACGATGTTAGGAATTAATTAGACCATGAAGAACTGGAAAAGAACTCTTCACATAAAACAGGGCTAGTCATTTCCCAAAGACATCTGTAAGTGGCTTGGTAAGGAGTGGCATTCACTCTGTGTAGGCACACCCTTATGAAGATGGATTTGGTAAAATAGTTATTGCATTGACTCCTAAAAGACAGCAAAATTGCAGTGCAATCATGAATATAATGGCAAGAAAACCATCAGACATTAACACCTCAAACACTCATAGAAGTCAGAGATCAGTATTTTCATACCTTTTACAATGGTCAAGTGGATCCTAAAAAGGATTGTCTTAATACTCCAAATTTCCTTTTAGTTTTCTGAAGCAATTATCAACAACAAGATGTGGGAATTTGCCACACCTAGAGGTGTAAATAGATCTATGAACACAGAACATCATTTGTGACCCAGCAGTTTTAATATGATATATTTATTTGAGCCAAGTATTTCTATAGGTCACTGGAGATGGATTCATTTTGTCAAATATTCCTGTATCTATAGGTAGGTCTATCTATCTAGTTCAAGTTACAATAGATATCCATCATGAGGCTAAAAGAATTTAGAGGATATTAAAATTATTCACTATAATTTTTATTTCATGAACAGAGCTCTTTTATCTATAAAAATTTTCACATGGACATTGATTCAAAGAAGAAAAAAAATAAAGTTGCTCCTTAATGGAAACGAAGATTGATTTAAAAACTTAGCCTACATAGAAAATCCGCTTAACAAAAACTTTCGTTTGTTTTTATTCTCACTGTGAAAAGCAATTTAATGATTATTAAAATCATAGCAAAATATGTCAATATTAGTTTAATAATTCATATATGGTCATGTCAAAACTGTAATTGTAGTTTTGCATGAAGATTTTGAGGAA
Organism: Lepus europaeus; assembly: GCF_033115175.1. NCBI lineage: Eukaryota > Metazoa > Chordata > Mammalia > Lagomorpha > Leporidae > Lepus > Lepus europaeus. Next base: position 6,950,999 of record NC_084832.1, on the reverse strand, counting down.
GTTGCTCAGTTTATTGGCAAGATCTCTCTCCTTGCAAAAATTCTAAAAACTGAAAAATACTTGCTTATGCTTTCGATTTGACTAATATTTAACTGATGACACATGAAAAGCCTGTTCACAAATGTTGCAGTTGGTTAAGAAATACTATTTCTCCTACTAGGCTTCTCATACATAATCTCTTTTATTATTCACCAGTTTCTATGAGCCATTTGTTTAATATCCGTTCACTTGGTTCCATGTTACAAATCTAGTCTCAACTTTGTCATTTACTCTTACACACTACAAATAAATGCTAGTCACAAAGGGAGCAAACGCATCCCTCTCTGTTACACAGAGCCACAGAATTGCCTAACTTTTGTTTCTCAAGGTCATTAGCCTTGAAAACCATCTAATTAAAATACAAGGTTTGAGTTGTTCTTTTCAAGGATTATTGAAGCTAAAAAAGTGAAAGCATTCTGGATTTTAAAAACTACTTGGAGGGCCAGGGCTATGGCGTATCTGATAAAGCTGCCGTCTGCAGCACTGGCTTCCCATTTGGGTGCCTGTTCAAGGTTCATGTCCTGGCTGCTCTGCTTCTGATCCAACTCCCTGTTAATGTGCCTGTGAAAGCAACAGCAAACAGCAGAAGATGGCCCAAATGTGTGGGAAACCCAGAAGTTCCTGATCCCTGGCTTCAGCCTCACTCAACACTGGCTGTTGCAGGCATCTGGAGAATGAACTAACAATCTCTCTCTCTCTCTCTCTCTCTCTCTCTCTCTCTCTCTCTCTGCCTCTGCCTCTCCTTCTCTGTAACTTTAATTTTCAAATAAATAAATAAATCTCAAAAAAAATTACTTGGATCCTAACAAAGACTTGCTCTGAGTTTCACACTGCTAACTTTGCTTTCCTCTGTCATCAAGCACCTTGCACAGAAAAGAGCTATGGTGAAAACCAATTAATGTGAGCATCATGCAAACTAGCTTAATGCACACACGCCAAAGTGAACAAAATTTCAAACAAAACATCTAAGCAATGACAGCTGCGAAAAAAGAGCTATGTTATCTTATGACAATAGAAATAAACATCCTATGTTCACCTGTGTGTCTGCATGTCCTACAGAAGAAGTTTAGTCCCAAACCTTGGTATATGCATCTTCAGGTGCTCAGTGTAAAGATTTACAGATACTGGACAAATCCATTATAAGAATAGCTTCTTCCTGATGTGAAGTCATCAGAGAGAACTTCTCTATAGTGAAAGAGTCTCTCTCTCTCCCCCTCACTTTCACTTTCTTCCTTCTTCCCCTCCCTTAATCCATCCTTCCTTCCTCTCTCTCCCTTACTTTCTCACTCCCATCTCAGTGAGAATCCATACCTACTCCCACCCCCACCCCCATAGCATCTCTGTGTGCTCACCAGTTCACAACGATTACTACTTAAGAAGAATCGAACTAGAGCAGAGCTCCGTGATGATCCTGGAGTCTTTGCTTCTTCCCTTATTATGAGTATCTCCTTTATCCTAATAAATGCTGAACCTCATTCACTCAAAAAAAATCTAGTGCTGATATAGAAAATATTGCCTTCACATCATTAGTTTACATTAGCTACATTTTTTCAAATTTTCCGTTTCAGTAAATAGATACCACTTGCTTCCATTGGATATTTTTTTTAAGATTTATTTTATTTATTTGAAAGGCAGAGTTACAGAGAGAGGTAGAGAGAGAGGATTTTCATCTGATGGTTCACTCCTCAGATGATCGCAATGGCAGGAGCTGCACCGATCCGAAGCCAGGAGCCAGGAGCTTCTTCCGGGTCTCCCACGTGGGTGCAGGGGTCCAAGCACTTGGACCATCTTCTACTGCTTTCCCAGGCCATAGCAGAGAGCTGGATCAGAAGAGGAGCAGCCAGGACTAGAACCGGCGCCCATATGGGATGCCGGCACTTCAGGCCAGGGTTTTAACCCACTGAGCCACAGCGCCACCCCTTCCATTGTATTTTATAACTCTATTTCTATGAAGGCAATGTGTTTCAAGTGAGAAAAATGAAAGGAAAACAAAATAAGAGCCAGGCTTCCCAAAGATACAGTTGTGCATGAACAATAACTGGAATAAAATAGAGAAAAATGCATTTAATTATGTAGAAAACATATCAGAACTATCTGAAGAAATAACCATGAGTTATTTAAGATTTTCATTACTGTGGTTTTTTTTCCTGGAAATCTAGCTTTAATGTGGCACCACCACTCAGCCATTCACCGGGGCATTCTCTTCTCCTATGCTAAGGACTAGAGAGATATTTTATGTCGTTGAAGCTTTGATATGTTTGAACTACTTGAGCATTTTTTTTCCTTTGAGTTCATATCCATTATACAAACTCCATTTCATTTTACATAGCCCTAAAACCAAAGGCTAATTTCTATAAAAGAAATATTTGACACTGTGCTCATTCATTTTCATAGTCGTGAGTGCATGAAAATAATCTCTTCTATCAGAACTGAAGTTGCTAAATATCACTTCCTGCTCAGTAATAGCTTTTGGGAAACAGCAGGTGTGACAGTTAAGGGGGCAATTAGGATGCAGAGGATAAATGACCAGCCCAAGAGGACATAGAGAGTACAGAAAATTTTGCATTAGCTCCCAGAAAGCTTGTGTCTCTCCCAAGATCTCATTACAAAAACATACCATCATTGGGGATAACATGAGCCTTAAAACACATCTTGACAAATTATTTTTAGGGTGACTTTTATGTTGTTAAACCCATTTTGTTAAAATTATACAGAACATTCAAAAGCCAAATCTAAACAAAACAGGCAGAACAAAATGGGAAGTAAGTAAGACATCCACTTCATTGACATCATATTGATAAAGCACATGTTCTGGATGGCTGCCAGAGTTTTAATGTTCATGCAGGTGCTGTCTGTTGTCAGACTCATATTTTTCTTTTCCTTTCATGTTACTGCAAGTATGTCTTTTTATATTTTGCCGAGTGCAATCTCATTTCTATTATCTGTCAAACACAACATAAGGAGCTCATCAACACAAGAGAAAGAAAATGCGATCTGAGATGTCATTGTCCAAAATTTTTAAAAAATCTACTAATAAAATTTATGAAGCAAGAATGGTAATTTGAACTATTCCAATGCGTGGTAGTGAGGAACTCAAGTCCCAGATATAAGGGAGTGAAGAATGTGGTGATGCTCAAACTCTCTCCTTCCCCAGAAGACAATTGTAGGTGACATAATTTAAGGCACTGACTCGGGACCACCTTAACAGTCACCATCCAGAAGAGCTCCGCTCAGTGACCATGCAATAGAAACTACTAGGGCCACAGTGGAGTTTTGTTGCCCATCAAAACAGAAATGGAGAAGGTGTTCCAATCAGACTGAAAGTCAGAAAGCCTGAAGTCCACCCAGTTCACATATTAGACAAAAATTTATCAGCATCAAGTTGCTACTAGTTAAGGGAGAAAATAAAATACGAATGCTTAGATAATTTCAAGGCAGATAGCCACCACATTGACTTAATATCAAATTTATTTGAGGTGTATTGTTTAAGATCTTCACTCAAACAGAACGCACATATTTCATAAGGTTGTAATTGTGCTGATCTGTGACTTGCTATATTGTTTGGATTGTTCAATCTGCAGAATGAGTCTCGTGACATGGGAAAATAACTGTTTCCTGAGCTGTGGCAGCTGGATATTTGTGGCTGTTCCTTTTCCAAGTTGTTGTCAGTATGCAAGTTTTCCAGGAGTGAATATTTCCCGCATAATAGCTATCAAAACATCCCTTGAGGTGTATCATTTGGGGTGAGATGTTTAATGCTATTATACGAGAACTACTCTAGCATATGATTTTTTTTCTAAATGGGAAGCCCATGTGCCATTCAATTCATCCAGAATGGTTACCCTTCCCCACAAAGCATTTAAAATGTCATTTTTCACACAGACACATGCAGCCATCCCACTTCACAGCTGCCCTATAGATCTGCACTGTACTGAAAGAAGCAGAGTTGGCCACAGCATTGAAAAGACTTGGTTATGAAGTTTTATTTGAGCCTTTGCCAATGGAAAAACCAAAACTCCGAAAATAACCACATGGATTCTACCCCAAGTGAAAGAACAATCCTGTTCAAGATTGGACAGCTAAGAACAGAGGCCCAATAAGATTTACATGGTCTATGAAGACGCCATGCCCTGGCTGAGAATCCACCAGTTCAATGAAGAGGAATTAGAAATAAACATCAGAATGTCACTCTGTGTTACATAAACTGAGTACATAAAAATAATAAATTATTAAAATGATGGTAACCTGGGGCCGGCGCTGTGGCACAGCGGGTTAAAGCCCTGGCCTGAAGTGCAGGCATCCCATAGCTGGTTCTAGTCCCGGCTGCTCCTCTTCTGATCCAATGCTCAACTATGGCCTGGGAAAGCTGTAGAAGATGGCCCAAGTCCTTGGGCCTCTGCACGTGTGGGAGACCCAGAAGAAGCTCCTGGCTCCTGGCTTTGGTTTGGCCCAGCTCCAGCGGTTGCAGCTAATTGGGGAGTGAACCAGTGGATGGAAGACCTCTCTCTCTCTGTCTCTACCTTTCTCTGTAACTCTGTCTTTTGAGTAAATAAAATTTTAAAAAAAGATGGGAACTTATGTGAATTCTTACATACAAAGTTTTTTTAATGATCCATTTAAAATCCCTCTCAAAAGAAGTGCTTTTGGCTTGTTACATACGGATACCTAGACTTCATATTTTATGCAAAACTTTTACAAAACATTAGTGACATCCCTTAGCATGCATGCTTTTGTCTGTGTTCCCCAATAAATGTTCATATAATAGCAGCTCACATTTATTGTTAGACATGAATTAGAGGTACAGGTAGCACCTCTGTTAACACTCCATTTTTTTTTTGGGGGGGGACGAAAAATTATATGGAGATCACAATTACAGTCAAATGTTACCAAGGTGATTTCATTTTACCTGAAGAATAGAGCGGACTAATCTTAGCTTAAAAACTTAAACTAGGCTAAGGATCAGTTGCAGAAATCATTAAAATATAGATTAGTAAGTTACAATTCTGGAAATAATGATGTAAATGCTTGGGAAGAGAGGCTTCTGAGAGGGTGGTAGAGCAGATAGCACTTGAAGTCTGTGCCCACACAGACAAGAATTTCAGTCTGAATGTGTGTGGTGTAACTATTTTGGAACTCCAGAGTCCGGCGATAGCAAATTTCAGAGGAAAACTTGGACTTGTGGCTTCTAGGAGAAGGCTTAGACTTTAAAATGGGGCTAATTTTGTTTAATTTCAGCTCTTCTCACAGTGGCGGCTCTCTGTCCCACACCTCTCAGTTCTCAGCTCCAAACTTGCAACTGTACCTTTGTTCCCGAAACAGCTACCACAGATTTCAGCAATCTGCATAAGCACGACACAACCTCATCCCCTAAGTGTCCCAAATATCAGTGCCCTGTGCTCACATCAGTGATTGCTGCTTCTGACCCCAGAGGCCCAGGCAGGTGCAGTGGCCTTGTTACTGCCCCTTCACCCTTGTTGCAGACCCCTCTCGCCGGCTGAAGTTACACTCAGACATTTGCAGATCTGACTTCTTGTTGTGTGCTCCCTTCATTCTTCTCTTGTTTTCTTTTGGAAGCCAGACACTGAATATGAGCACTTTCAAGTGTTTGGCAAATTAGAACATCAACATGCAGAGGCAGCAAAAAAGACACCTGCCCAGAAAAGCCTTGAAAAAGGCGTAAGTATACACTCCAGCCTCCTACATGGCACAGAGACAGTCTACAACAATTAAAACACAAAAACAAAAATCATACACTGAAACCAGCATTTTCACTTTGGTTGGTAACTACTCATTTTGCTTTCCTCACAGTTTAAGAGATGAATGTATAAAAAAAATCAATTGTTTGAGACCAGCCATTTAACCTGGCAGTTAAGGTGCCCACATTTCCTGTTGGAGCACATGGGTTTGAATTGCAGCTCTAGCTCCCGTCAGCTCAGTCCCTGGGAGGCAGTGGTGATGGCTCACGTAGAAAGCTTCTACCCACCCAAATGGAAACACAGATCATATCCTCTTTTTTTTGACAGGCACAGTCAGACAGTGAAAGAGAGAGAGAGAGGGAGGAAGGGAGGGAGGGAGATAGAGAGAGAGAAAGGTTTTCTTTTCCCGTTGGTTCACCCCCCAAATGGCCGCCATGGCCGGCGAGCTGTGCCGATCTGAAGCACTGTGCTTCCTCCTGGTCTCCCATGAGGGTGCAGGGCCCAAGCACTTGGGCCATCCACCACTGCCTTCCCAGGCCACAGCAGAGAGCTGGACTGGAAGAGGAGCAACCAGGACAGAATCTGGTGCCCCAACCGGGACTAGAACCTAGAGTGCCGGCGCAGCAGGTGGAAGATTAGCCAAGTGAGCTGCGGCGCAGGCCAACATCACATTCCTTGCTCCTAGCTTTTGTCTTGGCTCCCCCCAACCATGGTGGGTATTTGGGAAGTGAACCAGCGAATAGGAGCACTCTTTCTGTCTCTGTCTGTCTTTCTACCTCTCAAGTAAATTGAAAAATTTAAATCATTATTTTATATTTTTGGACTTGCAATGCATAAAGATATAATTCTTGTAACATGAACAGTTGAAAGAGGTGGGGATAGAGCTGTTAAAGGAAAATGTTTTTGTATTCTTTAGAAGTTTAGCTGGCATAAATTCAAATTAGAATGTTATAAGTTTAATATGTTAAATGTAATCACCATAGTAACCACAAAGACAGCAGAAAAAATAATTCATTAAACAGAAAATTAAAATGAAATTTAAACATTTCACTAAAAAATATACCACAAACTAAACAAAAAAAAAATACAGTAATGAAGGAAATGAGGCATCCAAATTGATGACATAAAGAAGAGCAAAATGGAGGAAGTAAATCCTTACTTGTCAGAAATCACATTAACTTTAAATGAATTAAAATATCCAACCAAAGGGCAGAGGTCAGTAAATTTTCTTAAATTCTCCAATTATATTCTGTCTACAACAGAATCACTTGTGACCCAATGGCACACAGGATGAAAGTAAAATGATGGACAAAGAGTACTATGAAATGTGACCAAAAGAGAATGAGGGTGGCTGTATAGATACCAAACAAAATAGACACAAGACAGAGACAATGCAGGACATACATACTCACAAAGTTCTAATACAGTAGGGAGACATAAAAATTATAAACATTTGCACATCCAATATGCAAAGCAAAAATGAATAGAATTGGAGAAATAGGCAGTCCTGCAGTGACAACTGGAGACATCATTGCCTCACTCTCACTAATGGATAAAACAAGAAGACAGGAGATCAAAAAGGTAACAGAGGGCTTAATCAGCACAGTAAACTACGTATGTCCACGGATACATGCCTGACAGTCTGCTCAGAACAGCACCATGCACGTGCTTTTAGGGGCACGTGGCACATTTACCAGGATAGACTGTATTTTAGTCCACAAATTAAGTTTCAGTAGGTTTTTTTAAAAAGATAGAAATAAGATAAAATATCTTCTCTGACCAAACTGGGGTGAAGTTAGAAATTAGTAATAGCAGGAAAGTTCAAAAACTTGTTAATTTGTGAAAAGTAAATTGCAAGTTATCAATCAAGAGACCTAAGAACAAATCATATGGGAAATTATAAAATTTGTAGACAAAAAGAAAGTTAAATTATAGGATGCATGAAAGCAGGGATGATGAAAATATTCAAATTAATTCAACAAAAATGAGAAGTATTTCAAATCAAGAACCTTACTTTAAAACTTAGGGGCTTAGAGGGCTGGCACTGTGGTTCAGGAGGTTAAGCCAATGCTTGCAATGCTGGCATCCCAGATCAGAGCACTGGCTCAAGTCTCATTTGCTCTGCTTCCTAGCCAGCCCCCTGCCAATGCATCTGGGAAAGCAGTGAAAAATGGTACGAATGGCTGGGTCCTTGCCACCCAGCATCATACTTGTTAGTGAAAGACGAGTTTTTTCCTGTAAGATCAAGAACAAGGTAAGAAAGTACATTTTTTTGAAGTAGTTACCTTCTATTCTTAGTTTAATGTGTGTGGGTTGTGTTTTTCTTTTATTATATTAATTATAATAATTGATGTATTACATTGATTGATTTTCTATAACTTGAATTCTGTTTACATTCAGGAGACAATCATACATACTTGTGGCATACAATCCTTTTTAATATGTTACTTACTAAGTTTTTTCTTAATATTTTTGAGGATTTTCAGCAATGCTCACAAGTAATATTCATCTCTAATTTCCTTTTCTTTGGTATCAGCTTAAACTTGTCTCATCTTTATTAGTTTGGAAAAGATTTTAAAAATTGGTGTTAGATATTTTTAAAATCCTTGGTGGAATTCAGCTGTGACACCATCACAGGGCTTTTCTGAGCCAGGATATTTTTGATGATTTATCTCATCTCTTTACTAGCTGTGAGTCTATAAAATGTTATTCTTTTTTTTTTTTTTCTGGTTTAGTCTTGGTAGATTTTATGTTTGTTGGAACTTATGCATTTCATCTAAGTGATCAAATTTGTTGTTGTACAATTACTAATCTGATAATATTTCTACTTTTATAGAATTGGTAGTGTTGTCCCTACTTTTGCTTTTATTTTAGGAATTTGAGTCTTCTTTTTTTTTTTTTTTTTTTTTTTGACAGGCAGAGTGGACAGTGAGAGAGAGAGACAGAGAGAAAGGTCTTCCTTTTGCCGTTGGTTCACCCTCCAGTGGCCGCCGCGGTAGGCACGCTGCAGCCGGCGCACCGCGCTGTTCCGATGGCAGGAGCCAGGTGCTTCTCCTGGTCTCCCATGGGGTGCAGGGCCCAAGGACTTGGGCCATCCTCCACTGCACTCCCTGGCCACAGCAGAGAGCTGGCCTGGAAGAGGGAAACCAGGACAGGATCGGTGCCCCGACCGGGACTAGAACCCGGTGTGCCGGCACTGCAAGGCGGAGGATTAGCCTAGTGAGCCGCGGCACCGGCTTTGAGTCTTCTATTTTTTCTATTTTCTTTAGTTCATCTAGTTGAAGTTTTATCAATTGTGTTGGTATTTTTGAAGAATGAATTTCCTTGTTTTCATTGATTTTCTATTGTCCATTTCCTTTAACTCTGCTCTAGTTTGTATTATTTTATTTTTTCTGGCAGGTTGCAATTTAGCATGTTCTTTTCCTTTTAGCTCCCTAAGGTTGCTCTTATTTATTTATTTTTGAGATGTGTTTTTTTTTTTTATTTGAAAGGTGAATACTGAGATTAATCATCCATCTTCTAGTCCACTTTCAAAATGGCTGCAATGGCCTGCACTAGGCCAAGCTGTGGCCAGGTGGCTGGAATTCCATGGGGAGTTCCATGTGGGTGGCAAGGGCCCAGCCATTCGTACCATTTTTCACTGCTTTCCCAGATGCATTAGCAGGGGGCTGGCTAGGAAGCAGAGCAAATGAGACTTGAGCCAGTGCTCTGATCTGGGATGCCAGCATTACAAGCATTGGCTTAACCTCCTGAGCCACAATGCCAGCCCTCTAAGCCCCCTAAGTTTTAAAGTAAGGTTCTTGATTTGAAATACTTCTCATTTTTGTTGAATTAATTTGAATATTTTCATCATCCCTGCTTTCATGCATCCTATAATTTAACTTTCTTTTTGTCTACAAATTTTATAATTTCCCATATGATTTGTTCTTAGATCTCTTGATTGGTAACTTGCTATTTACTTTTCACAAATTAACAAGTTTTGCCATATTTACTCAACATCATAGTGGGAACCCTAGCCAAAGTAATAAGAAATGGGAGAAAAAAGAAATAAGAAATAAGAAAAAAGAAAGAGAAGTAAGAGAAATAGGAATCAGAAAAGAAGTAAACCTATCACATTTACAGAAAATCCTCAAGATTATACAAAGAACCTATGAGAATTAATAAATTAATTCAGAAGGATAGCAAAATTCAAAATTAACACAAAATCAGCTACATTTCTGTATACTCATAAATAATTAAAGTAAATTAAGAAAACAATTTCATTTATGGTGACATCAAAAAGAATAAAATATTCAGAATTTAACTTAACCAGGAACATTAAGATCTTGTATAAATTGAAGAAGAAAAATGAAAGGCTACTTCATGCTTGTAATCTGCAAGATGCAAATTGGTTACAAGGTCAACAGCACCCAAAGTGACTGAAAGATTTACTGCAGTTCCTATCAAAGTCTCAATGAGATTTTTTTTACAGGAAATTAAAAATTTTCAATAGACACTGTCAACAAATTAAAGATTTAACACAAAGAATGACAGAAAATATTTGTAGATGTTATACCTAATAAAGAATTAATATCCAAAATATATGAGGGTGCTTCAAAAGATTTATAGAAAAATGGCATTAAAATAGTCACTTCATGTAGAAACCATTTTAGATTAATTTATAATTTTTTCATAATATACATTTTCCATGAACTTCTTGAAGATTTCTAAAATAAATTTATCACAAAAAAATTAGTCTTTGCAGAAACTGAAGAAGAGAGGAGAGATGAGGAGGGGTGTTGGGGGGAGCATGGGAGTGAAGGAAGTGTGGTTGTCTTTTTGGAACTGTACCTATGGAATGCATAAAATCTGTTCTCTCTGTGCTAATTTTTTTTAAATCTGATTTAAAAATAAGTGAAGAATTTGAAAATATATTTCTGCAAAGAAAAATATAGTGTCCAACAAGCACATGAAGGCTACTCAAGAGCACTGATGATTATGAATATGCAAACCAAAACTAAAGAATCACCTTACACCCATTAGGATAGCTACTGTCAAAAAAAAAGAAAGACAATGGAAGAAGAAAGGAAAGAGAGAGAGAGAGAAAGAGAAAGAGAGAAGAAAGGAGGGAGGAAGGAAGGATGTGAAGAATACAGGACCCTTGGGCATTGTTGACAGAACTGTAACATTGAATAGCCATTGTGGAAAAGAGTATGGAGGTTCCATGAAAAATTACAAGCAGAATTGCCATAATGTCCAATAATTCCATCACTGAATATATGAATATACCCAAAAGGATGTAAAGTAGGGGCTTGAAGATCTATCTACCTATTTGTCTATATCTATCTATCTTTCTATCTTCTATCTATCTACCTATCAATCTATCTATCTATCCCCATGAACACTTCAGATTGTTCACAATAGCTCACCTGTTGAAGGATCCCTAATGTCTGTTGACATGGATAAGCTTATATACAGAATACACTACTGTTCAAGGACAAAATGAAGCAAATTCTGACATTTGCTGTAACACAAATGAAACTTTAAGACATTATCTTAAGTGAAATAAGCCACTCTCCAAATGCTAAATGCTGTATTCTTCTACTTACATGAGGTTTTTAGGGTAGTCAGAAATACAGAGATAGAACTGTTTGCAGGAGGCTGAAAGGCGAGGGGAATGGGAGTTTTTTCCAGGGTTCAGAGTGTCAGTTTTGCTTGATGAAGAGTACCGGCTGGAGCCAGCACTGTGGCATAGAGGGTAGAGCCACTGTCTGCAGTGCTGATGTCCCATGTGGGTGCCCATTCCGGTCCCAGCTGCTTCACTTCTGGTCCAGCTCTATGCTGTGGCCTGGGAGAGCAGTGGAGGATGGCCCAAGTCTTTGGGCCCCTGCACCTACATGGGAAACCGGGAGGAGGCTCCAGGCTCCTGGCTTCAGATTGGCCCAGCTTCAGCCATTGAGGATAGTTGGGGAGTGAACTGGCGAATGGAAGACCTCTCTCTGTATCTGCCTCTCCTTCTCTTGGTGTGTATCTCTGACTTTCAAATAAATACATAAATATTAAAAAAGAAAAGACTCTAGTCATGAGTTGCCAGGGCTATGGAAGCCTTTAGAGTTTGCTGACTTTGATCTTATTCCGATAGGGTCATAGTCAAAGTGCAAGTTCTCTCCTCCCTTCAGAGAAAGGTACCTCCTTCTTTGATGGCCCGTTCTTTCCACTGGGATCTCACTCACAGAGATCTTTCATTTAGGTCTTCTTTTTTTCTTTTTTCTTTTCCATGGTATCTTGGCTTTCCATGCCTACTATACTCTCATGGGCTCTTCAGCCAGATCCGAATGCCTTCAGGGCTGATTCTGAGGCCAGAGTGTTGTTTAGGACGTCTGCCATTCTATGAGTCTGCTGTGTACCCCACTTCCCATGTTGGATCTTTCTCTGCCTTTTTGATTCTATCAGTTAGTATTAGCAGACACTAGTCTTGTTTGTGTGATCCCTTTGACTCTTAGACCTATCAGAGCCATCAATTGTGAGCTGAAATTGATCACTTGGACTAGTGAGATGGCATTGGTACATGCCACCTTGATGGGATTGTATTGGAATCCCCTGGCATATTTCTAACTCCATCATTTGGGGCAAGTCTGATTGAGCATGTCCCAAATTGTACATCTCCTCCCTCTCTTTTTCCACTCTTAAATTTAACAGGGATCACTTTTCAGTTAAAATTTAAACACCTAAGAATAATTGTGTGTTAATTACAGAGTTCAACCACTAGTACTAGAACAACAACAGGGCTTCCATAGCCCTGGCAACTCATGACTAGAGCCTAGGGAGATTACTGACGCCATGAACAGGAGTGTCAAATTGTTAATTCAGCAGCAGAAGTCACTGTGTACTTACATCCCATGTGGGATCTGTCCTTAATGTGTTGTCTAATGTGCAGTGATGCTATAACTAGTACTGGAACAGTATTTTTACACTTTGTGTTTCTGCGTGGGTACAAACTGATGAGATCTTTACTAATTATATACTGAATCGATCTTCTGTATATAAAGATAATTGGAAATGAAAAAAAAAAAAAACCTGGTGTTAAATTGGACATGGCATAGAAAATTAATTATTTTTTTTAAAAAAATATTATGTAGGATCTCTGTCTTTAATGTGCTGTACACTCTTATTTAATGCTATAACTAGTACTCCAACAGTATTTTTTTTTCACTTTGTGTTGCTATATGGGGGCAAACTGTTGAAATCGTTACCTAATATATACTAAACTGATCTTCTGTATATAAAGAGAATTGAAAATGAATCATGATGTGATTGGAAGGGGAGTGGGAGCAGGAAAGGGGAGGGTTGTGGGTGGGAGGGAAGTTTTGGGAGGGGGAAGCCATTGTAACCCATAAGCTGTACTTTGGAAATTTATATTCATTAAATAAAAGCTTAATAAAAAAAAAAGAAAAGCGTACTCGAGATGGAGAATGTTGATTTTGCAAAATATTATGACCATATGAGCACACTTAAAAATTATTACAGTAACAAAGAAAGAAAGAAAGAAGAAAAATTGGGGATCAGTTCTTAAAAAATCTGTATTTTGGCAAGCATCTTCATTGATGCTGGGAAGGTCATTCTATGAAAACCCTCAGAGACACTACAGAGGGAAGCAGAGGTTGATGTAGATATCCATTGTCCCTGCATCATTACTATTCACTCTCTTGGGCCAATGACTTGAATATTTGAATATTTCTTAAATATGATCATTCCTTTAACAACACTGATGTTAGCTTGACATAATTTGAAAGAAAATATTTCTTATTTCTCCAGTACCATTCTGTATATATTTTGCTACTATTCTTTGGGCCTTTACCAAACATCTCATAAGTGCTGGGGGAGCCAACATTTATTCTCTCTCTGTTTCTTCTCTCTCCAACTTTCTCTCTCATTCTCTCCTCACTCACACACAAACACAAACACACATTATTTATCTTTGGTTGACACAGTCATTCACATCTACAATCTACAAGGAGAAGTAGAGTTAAAAATGTTCTAATTTCACCTTGGATTTATTATTATCACCTGGAATCTTGACCAGAGGCCTTGAAAGGGGAAGAAGTTGGGGAAGAAATAGCCGAGCACTCTGGTTTTCTGTTTTCTGGTTTCTGGGTTTATTACTGAGCTGTCATAAAAACAGGGAGGGAGGTGTTGGAGGAGGGAAAGGAAGGAGTTGAAGGGAAGAATCAAATGCAATGAATAGTTGCAATTACAAATTAGGTAATTGGGCATGGAAACATTTGCTTTAATTTGAACATTCTGCTATGCATTCTGAATTCACTACTGTCTATTTGTGTCAATGCATCCCTATTTCTTGTTCCTTAGATGCTTTAAAATAATTATCTTCAGCTGGAGAAAAGATATTCTCTGTGACACATTACACAGAGGGAATCATATTGTACACAACTGTATAATGATAACCCTTTGTATTTTGACTACCAGACATTTTAGAAAGTCAAAAAACTGTAAAAAATATATTCTTACATCCTGACAAAAACTGATGACTCTGAAAATTACGAAATGCACCTGTAATGTAATAGGTCTGAACTAGAGCATTTCAATACATTTCAAATTAAGTAATGGTTTCATTACTGTATTTTGACGATTCCAAGAAAAAAATGAAAAAAATTAGGCAAAATAAAATGAAACTACTGGAGGAAAAATATATAAAGAGCTATAATTACTAAAAAAATTAGTAACTCTCCTATCCATAACTCTAGTTCAAAAATGTCTTGAGTTTGCAACAGTAAGATGATTCTCATCTAAATTCTCATAGTAGTAAAGAAAGAGTGTCTGTGGACAGATCTCAAAATGTGTGACCTCTACCCATGGAATCTTTCATGAAGACCAAGACAACCGAACGTTGAGGCCATTGTAGGCAATGCAGTCAGTTGGATAGATGTTCTGCTTTCCCTGTCACAGGCATCAAAAGCAGGCGTTTAATAAGCTACTGTCTGAGAAATGGCTATGGCTAGAATTAGGCCAGTGGTTGGCCTTATGCATGTACTGCATCATAAACTCTAAGGAACACTTCCAAGTCATAATACTACCTCTAATGTGGCTGCTGTGTGTTTGTAAAGCTTGAGGAGGCTCTTGTTCCTCCTAAACAATGTGATCATTATAAATAATCTGGCAAAAAAATTAGCAGTCCATTAAAAGCTGAGCTCTTTGATTTTTGTAGTTTGGATAACTGAGTTTGGATACAATTTGGCTGGGATTATTTTTTAGTTTGCTGCAGATTCTGGAAAGATATTGGAAGGAAACAAGTAGAGAGCAAATTGAGACTAAGTAATTGAAATAAACGATGCATCGTCCTACGATATATTGGCAGTTTGTGTTACTGTCCAAACAATAAACCACTGCCATCAGGCTTGGCATCTCACTGAGCCAATGAACCGAAAGCAGAGGTAATTTGTTTCTCTCAAGCAGAACTCTGAGACAGTGCAGAGTCTACCATGCTGCTTTTCACCTTTGTTATTGGCAAGCTTCTACAGACAAGATGAACAGTCAGCCTGAGCCTGGGAGTGCAGGTGACGCGGGGTGGAGCTGAAGCCAGCTGGCAATGGGTGTGCAACAGAAGTGAGACTCCAACCTTAGTATAAGACATGGAGATTATGAGGTCATTTGTTGTTACAGTATAACTCAGTACATTCAGATTAATAAAGACAGGATCATCAATGAGACCCATAGTCTACGAAAACCAGATTATGAGGTGATAAACATGCTAATGCAGCCTGCTCATTCATATGCATACATACACCCACACACAAACACACACCTCAAATACCTAGCGTTTGGTGATGAAATAATAACAAAAATATAAAGTAAACGAAAGTATAACATTAATAACATGGTAGTTTCACCAAATGTGTGTTGGTAAAAAGTAAATATTCCCTCAGTTCTAGAAACTTTAAATGTATCAGTTGTGTATTTCCAAGTGGCTGGTTCATCTCTGAAACTTCCTCACCTCTCAGTTCTGTTATTTCCTTAGGTATTGCACTTTTTCCCTTAATTCAAAAAAGTCAATTTTTATATTAAAGACATGGATATAATAGAAAGAAGCAGAGATGGAGCTCTCATCTACTGGTTCATTCCTTGAATTCCTGCAACACCCAGTTCTAGGCAGGTCAAAGCCAGGAGTTTGGCTGCAGATTCTTGAGCCATCATCTGCTACCTCCCAAGGTGCACATTAGCAGGAGCTGGATCAGAAGCAGAGCTGGAACTCAAACCCAGGCACTTGGATTTGGGATTTGGTTGTCCTCAGCAACAGTTTAACCACTGAGACAAATGCCTACCTGGTTATCACACTTTTAATAAAAACTACCTTTGGTGTCTTGGTACAATTATTGATACTTGTTTTTTTAATTATTTTAAAAAATGTTCATTAATATAAAAAGAATAGATTTCAGATACAATTCTAAAATAAAAATATTTTCTTTCTTCCTTCTTCTCTTCCTTTACCCTCCTCCTTCCTTCTTTTTTCCTTTAATTTTTGCAATAACATTCAATGATTTTTCTTAAAATAGATCCTCCAGAAAGATAAATGATAAATCCAATACAGAGCTGTCCTAGTTATCATAGTCAATGAGTTACTAAAATTTGAATGTCACAGTGCATTTCCCCAAACACGCCTTCTCTCCACTGCCCACGTTTGTCTTACAGAGTCACCAATACAAAACAGCCATATGCTACTGTTGCTTGCCTGTGCTTTGTCTCTGAAGTTTCAATAGTTGGAAGCTCAGTTGTCAGAGAGGAGATGTTGAGGCAGTGGGATGGGTATGAGGAAGTCAGGAGATCGGCCTCTCCTCTCTGCCCAGGGCTGCTGTCCCAGTATATGATCTCTCCTCCTGCTCCTGTCAACATGATGCCATCATCCAAGAGGTGACACAGCCAAGAGGGCGCTGATGAAGAACTGAACCAAGGCAGCGCTGTTCCGACTTTCAGTCTCAAAGCTGTGAGCTAAACAAACCTCTTTTCCTTTTAAGTATCAGCCTCAGATATTTCATTATAGTCACAAAGAATGGACTAATCCAAATGTCAACAGCTGGAATAATATCAGAAGCAACACAGTTAAAAGTTTTGAGTCTTGTCTTACCCTCAAGCTCCCTAAAGAGGAGTGAGAATCGATGATTACCTGAAGGGTTCTCACACATACATCTCAAAACTGCTGCTGACATTAGCCAAAAAGCAAGAGGAGGATCTCAGGAGCAGGGAAGCAGAAGGCTTTCTGGGTATTAGTGGTTACCCAAGGGTATGTGCAGAACTCTTCAAGGCTCAGCCATTTCTCACTATGTGAATAATGGGCTAAGGTGCCATAGGTCCCCTTAGCCTTTGCCAAGTATCATGTGGTATGCTCAGACACATGAGGTTCCCTGACACTCTTTTTTTTGGACAACACTGTGAATGAATTTTTTTCTTTTTTTTTTCCCCAGACACTTCTATGAAAGTTCTGGCTGTTACCATAATATTTTGAAAACCTCAAGAAGTTCTCCAATGAGCTAATACTTTCACTCCTCCCAAGACTGTCAGAACTAGTCTGTCTTAAGGTTTCCACAGCACTCTGAAAGGATTTTACACTTGATCTTAGCCAAAAGGCCGAGAAGCGATCTGAAAGGATTTTAATGAAAAATCTTACTTATTTGAACATTTCAGAAGTTCTGATCTACACTGAATGCTCAGAAAAATCTAAACCCCAAACGTTATCCTGCTGTGGACAAGAAACAAGCAAGGGCTGATTTTGGGGGGCAAATACATGAGGGTGATGACCCTCAGCACTCACTAAATGACTAAGAAAAAATTACTAGTGGAGGAGGCATAAGAGGATCAATCCACTTATGGAGTGACTCCGAAAGTTCTTTGAAGCACTATGAGCGTTAGTCATTTTAGGAGAAATGTAGGATGCTTTAATTGTAGAGTACAGGTACATATTAGTCTTCTCACAAAGAAAATTTCACAAAACAGGAAGATGGTTTCAGGGAGGGAAAAATGCATGATGTCATTATTAGAAACAAGGAAAAAAAACTAGTTAGAAAAAATGATTTTTCAGAAAATACAATTTCCATAGAATTGCTCATCATTTAAAGTTAGAATTTTCTATAGCAGCTATGGGAAGTATTTCCAATTGTTTTGAAAAAAAAAGTTTCACAAAAGAAGCAGCTATGTTTGAAGCCTCATCCCTCTCCGTCTGTCAGCAGCACACCTAGGTGCCTGTCCAAGGGCAAACCGTGACATAAACCATGCTAAGCAAGATGAAGACATCCATCCTTCTTCTCGTACAGCCACGGGCCCTTTCAAGATCAGTGTGAAAAAAACAACTCAATGTTAGCAAAGGTCAGAGGAGGGAAGAAGAGACGTTCTGATTAAAAGCTTTGCCTGAAGGCAATGAGACCTTTCCCTTCTCTCTAATTCAACAGACAGGCATTTAGCTCATGCTAGTTTTCTGGTTAATTTTTCAAGGATATGGGTTGGTAGAGATCAGAATTCTGCACAAGCCTCCAAACATTTGAAAAGCTCTGGCTGAGTCCAAACAGTTTGAATGGGGTCTTGCTGTTCACATAGCTCTGGTTCTTTCTTTTAATTTCTGCTTTTTTTTTTTCTTTCTTCAATTTCTTTCTGACATCCTTCACAGCTTTAAAAGACTCATTTTTAAACTAGATTTTTTAAGACAAAGCATTCCTACAAAACCTTGAAGAGGAACTGCGTTCTTTACTTCCCAAAGAAGTTAGTGATAATTTTTTTTTTTCAGAAATCAGTGGCAGTAATATACAAACCTCAAAAATGTGAAAGCTTTAATTTTTATCAAAGCTACATTAGTGCAGACATCTTCCTAAGATTATATTTTCTTGTTATATTTCTATTACTTCTTGGTTTCAGCCAGATCTGAAACACCACAAACCAGCCTGACTTGGAATTTCTTTTTTGATATGACACAAAAGTTTCTAAGCTTGAGCAATAATGGAAACCAATATTTCTCATTTATGCAATATGGGAAGCAAAGGAGACAAAGACATGAGAACTACAGTTGTAAGAATGGACAAGAGCTTGTGTTGTGCAACGGCAGGTAAGCTGCCTCTGGGTTGTATCAGAGTTCAGGTTGAAGTCTTGGCTGCTCGAATTCCAGTCCAGCTCCCTGTTAATGCATCTGGAAAGGAAGCAGAAGATGACTCAACTCTGTGGGCCCCTACCTCTCTGTGGGGGAGACCTGCATGGAGTTCCTGGCTCCTGGCTTTGCTTGGCCCAGTCCTGATTGTTGTGGCCATTTGGAGAGTGAACCAGTAGATGGAAGAACTCTCTGTCTCTTCCTCTCTCTTGCTCTCTGTGGCTCTGCCTTTCAAATAAATAAATAAGTCTTTTAAAAGAATGGTCATTCTATAGCTATAGATGTTGCAGTTTACCTACAGGCTCTACCCTTGGTAATTGTAGGGCTGGGGAGATGAAGCTCTACACACCACTCAGTCCAAACAGTATAAATTATAACCAAGAAACAGCAGCCAGACAGTTTCTCATAACCTTAAATAGATAATTTCCATGTGATCCAGCAATTCCACACTAAGTATATGCCCAAAAGAATGAAAGCAGGGACTCAAACACACTTGTATACCTACATACATGGCATTATTCACAGTAGCTAAAATAAAGAAGCAAACCCTGGTGAATGAATACACAAAATATGGTACTTACATGAAAAAGATATGAGAATGAAGGAAAAAGAATGAAATTCTGATACATGCTATTACATGTATGCAGACTGGTGCTGTGGCATAGCATGTAAAGCTGCCTCCTGCAATGCTAGCATCCTAAATAGATGCCAGCTCAAATTCCTGCTGCTCTGCTTCTTATCCAGCTCCCTGTTAATGTGCCTAGGAAGGCAGTGGAAGAAGGCCCAAGTGCTTGTGCCCCTGCACCCACGTGGAAGACCCAAAAGAAGCTCCTGGCTCCTGGCTTCTGTCTGACCCAACCTTAACCAATGAGGTCATGTGGGGAGTTAACTAGCAGATGGAAGATCTCTCTCTGTCTCTCCCTCTCTCTCTCTCTAACTCTGCCTTTCAAATAAGAGAAATAAAATAAATCTTAAAACAAGTATACACCTCTAAAACATTAGGCAACATGGAAGAAGTCAGAAACCAAAGGAAACCTATTCCATGAGCCCACTTACATGAAGTATCTAGAACGGTCAAATCCATAAAGACATAGTATAGAATTAGGGTTACCAAGAACCACAGGTGGGAAAAATAGGGCATTCCTATTCGATGAGTACAGAATTTTTGTCAGGAATGATGAAAAAGATCTGGAATAGACAATAGTGATGGTTATTAACAACACAAATGTTCTCAATGCCACTGAATGAAGCACTTAAATATTACTAAAGGGTAAATTTAATATATGCCATATATATATACATAACATATATTTTACCACATGGAATATGTTCTTTTTAAAGATTTATTTATTAATTTGAAAGGCAGAGTTATAGAAAGGCAAAGGGAGAGAGACAGAGAAGTCTTCCATCTGCTGGTTCACTCCCCTAATGGCTGCAATGGCTGGAGATGGGCTGATCTGAAGCTGAGAGCCAGGAGCTTCTTCTGGGTCTCCCATGCAGGTGCAGGAGCTGAAGGTCTTGGCTGTCTTTTACTACTTTCCCAGGCCATAGCAGAGAGCTAAATTAAAAATGGAGCAGCAGAGACTCGAACTGTGCCCATATGGGATGTCAGCACTGAAAGCGGTCCCTAAAATACATTCTAAAAAGGGGAAGAAATGTGTTAAATAGATAATTTAAATCTTATTCTCTTATTTTAATGTGCATACTTTTTAGATAAGATGTATTTTTATTTATTTGGAAGGCAGATTGGCAGAGAGAGAGAGGGAGAGAGAGAGAAAGAGATGTCTTCCATGTACTGGTTTATTCTCCCAAAAGGTTGCAATTGCAGGGTTGGCCAGGATAAAGCCAGGAGGAAGGAACTCCATCTGGATCTCCCACATGAATGCCAGGGTCCCAAATACTTAGGCCATCTTCTATAATCCCAGAAAGCTGGGTGGAAAGCAGAGCAACCAGGACTCCAACCAGCATTCTTATATGGAATGCCGGCACTGTTAAGTGGCAGCTTTTTCTCCTGTGCCAAAAATCTGGCCCCGTAAGTTAAATTTTGTTGTAATTTTCATTTATTCTTGGTAGGTTTTTTTTGCCACCCTTCTGGAATATGATAGTGCAGGCAGGCAGCCTCCTACCCTGTGCTTCCCAGGTCCATATACATGCACACATGCGCCACATGAAGTCACTTCTTTTCTGTTCTTCCTGCCTTGGCCCCTGCCATACCCTGTGGAGCCAGTGGTGGCATACTCCAAGCATCATCCTTACCCCTCAGTGCAAAGTGACACATACTGATGAACATGCGGTCTGTCCTCAAGATGATGCATCAAAGATACCTGCTCTTGCAAAGGAGCTGGAGATCATACAAGGAAGAAATCACAGGAGCATCACGCAGCAAGGGGCGCAGGCTAATTGTGTGCATGTCCCCTCAGCTTGTGGAGTCCTAGACTCTTGGATCTGTGGCAGGCAGAGGGAAGACTGCACAGGGCAGGATCACAGTGGGGCCTTCTGCAGTCTGAGGTCCAGGTTATGTTCCTCCTGACCTCAGGTCAAAGGACATGAGTGGATTTGTGATAGATGCATGGATGGTTCATTCAGCAACACCAGTTGCACTCATGAGAGAGCACTTCACCAGTTCAAGGAAAAAATAAATTTCTGGTTTAGAGAATGTACAACAAAGACCTTTGGGCTCACATACTTGTCCCAGGTCGTTTCCATTTTAGGAAATAGCAATAGTGTTAATCTGTGTAGAATTAACGCCACCAGGCCCCTGATGAGCATAACCTTTTGATATCCAGGTTAGCTTGTTTATGCTGCCCATTTTTTTTTCTCTCAAATGTTTGCAAATATCTGCATAAACAGAAAATCCAGAAAATGTCCTGATGGTCCCAAAAGTGGATCTTTGACTATATTTAATGTATTCTTCATTTGCATACTCCTTTCCTCTACTTAAATTCATTTTCCAAGAAGTGATGGACATTCTAGTTATTTGACTTTTTAGAAGTGTGAAGATAATTTAAAATGAATAAAGAATCATAGCAACTCTTCACTCTCTTCACAAAAACGAAGTCCATCACATGTTGATGGCTAACCTATGATGAATGCCCACGTATCCTCTCCCTGTCTCTCCTAGTTTGAGAAGCACATCTCTATATCAATTCTGACATTTCCTAGGTTAATCTACTGTCCCTACATCAAGACTCGAGCTCCACTGCTTTTTGTCTTCTTGGAATTTTGCCAGTGTGCTTGTCCCTTTACGTCTACAGGGGATGGGTTTTAGGACACTTGAGAATAAAAAAAAAAAATCCATGGATGTCAAGATTTATTATTTTAAATGCCTCTCCTTATAACCAATAATTAAAACATTCAGTTTTTCCCTGGTTACTCTGAAGAAACCAAATTGTTCCCACAATTTTTTCTACTATTATTTGACAACTAGATATTCAGCTGCTAGTATTAAACTATAAATTTCATTTTTGTGATTTCTCACTGGTTCATTTATATGTATCTATAAAGTCAAAATAAATAACACTACAGAAAAAGTCGTTGCAGGCAAAAACCATTAATGGTGCTAAAATTAGTGGACAAATTTATGATTAAAACCGGGATATTTCCATCATCTCATAATATCTTCTGTGAAGAGACTTGCAATTTGCAAAGTAAAAAATAGCCACTGTAGAGTAAAGACACCTGGCAGGCAAGATGAAAACCAAGGATTTGGGCTGACACGTCCTGGAGCTCTGCCACCACGTAAGGAGCGAAGCACAGGATCGTCTCTGAAGTATTTTTTCAAAATTATATAGCATCAATATAATCATGAGAAAACATCTAAAAATCCAAATTGAGGAGCCTTGTACAAAACGACAAGCCGGTGGTCTTCAAAATTTCAAGGTCAGGAATGATAAGAAGACAGGCACTGGCACAGATTGAAGACAGCAGAGGCGACATGACAGATAAATGCACTGTGGAGCCTGGAGCCAAAAAAGGACATCAGCGATGGATAGAAAAATGGCAACAAGTCTGTAAATTCATATAATTAACTAAAAATAGAAATGATATTACTATTAATGCCTTATATACTGGATTGGATTTTAAATTATAGTGTGTTATATTTTATAGTATTACCATATTATTTTAAATAATGGTGCTATTAGTTAAATATAAGATTTCTTACGGAAATTTGTTACAGTGTTACTAACAGCAATTAGTTTATCATTAATGTGAATTTTCTCATTTTAATACATATAATATGGTTATGAAGGATGTTAAGATTAAGTAACTCTGTATAAAGTAAGAGAAGTCTCTGTTATTTTTTACATTTTTTCTATAACTCTCAATTTATTTTAAAAGAAAAATTTTTAAAAAGTAAACCAGGATACGTTCAGCACACACTTTTGTCCTTTGCCCTTGCTCCATCTGCCCGGATTGCAGGCTCCGTGCTGCAGGTGGAGCCGGCAGACGGCACCAAGGACAAGGACAAGGATGATGGGGCAGAAAGAGAGGCCCCAGTGCCTGACAGCTCCCAGAACCACAGCTGCTGCATAAGCCGCATGCTGCCTTTCTGTCTTCGGCTTCTTGTCTGTGGGGAAAAGAGAAAAACCAGCAGAATCTACACATGTAACCAAGTCCCTGACAATCATAAGATAAATGGTTCTGATTCTTTGACTCCCCATCATTCTTTGGAAATTAGAATTTTTATTCAGAGAGTAATTGTGTTCCATAGCTACAGAAGAATCTTTGATTGTCATTTAACTTCATAGTCAATGATTTCCATGTTCCTTTCTCTAAAGGAATTTACACGGTGCCAGTGGCTGCTTGGCTTGGAGGTCACTAAAGAAGATGTCCTCAACATGAGCGTGCACAGGGAATCATGTCCATGACAAGACTGCACGTCATCTGATGAGCTCTACCTTTTAGCAGCAGCTTGTGCTTTATAAAATACACCACATGCATTGAGTAGCCCTAAGAATTCTTGACACATTTTATTTTCATTTGTGGAGGAAGTCGATGCTTGGTGAGGTTTAGCTACTGAAGGTCATACAGTTCCTATGCAGGTGTCATGGTATAAAAAATACCCTCCAGTCCTCCATCACCCCACAGTTCAGATATAGAAGCCCATCTCCTGGCCTGCTGTGTGGATTCACTCCAGTGACTCACTTCCAGTGAATAGATGGTGTAGAAATGATGATGGGTGACCCCTAAGAGTAAGTCATAAGAGACATTGTGGCTTCCTTCTTGCCCTCTCTTCCTTGGATCACTCAGTAGACAGGAAGGCAGCTGCCAGGATATGAGTACAGTCAAGGCACCGGTGAGTAACGGGTGTCTTCTGCTTGACGTGCCAGTGAGATGTTCAGGTTGCAGCCCTGGCTGACATCTTGGTTAGAACCTCGTAAATGACCATAAGCCGGTACCATCCAGCTAAACCATTCCCAAATTCTTAACTTGGAATTTACAAGAGATAACAAACACTGATTGCTGTTTTAAGTCTGTACATTGTGGGATACTTTATGCAGGAATAGATAACCAGCACAGCTCCAGATAGGAGAACAGTTCTTTGATTCCAAGTTGACGCGTCGTTTTAGCACACCACAGGTGCTTTCTTCTCCACAAAGGATAAGCCAGGCCATAATTCTGCAGCAAACATGAATAACCTGGATAGAAAAGTGACTTTGTAATCATCACTCTCAGGAATGGGACACATTTGCCATTTTGCAGGTGCTCTTGCTCTCTGCTTCAGAGCACAGACCCTCAGCATGACACAGCACTTAATGTTTAATAAGGACGAGAGGTAGAAAAATTATCTTAGGCAATGGAGTCTATGAAATATTCATGGAATGAATCATGGAAGTGTCTTAAGATATACTTTATAGAGTGTAAAGAAGAAAGACTTTATCCCTCACAGGATTTATAAGTGCAATAGTCTGATCACTCTATAAGAAGTAACTGAATTAGAGTAGCTCTAGTTGGATGCCCTGTTGCCATATAATTATTACATTTTGTATTATTCATGTTTAGATAGAGTTTTCTTTGAACT
Source organism: Lepus europaeus (assembly GCF_033115175.1). Taxonomy (NCBI): domain Eukaryota; kingdom Metazoa; phylum Chordata; class Mammalia; order Lagomorpha; family Leporidae; genus Lepus; species Lepus europaeus. Next base: position 6,926,122 of record NC_084832.1, on the reverse strand, counting down.
TCTAAAACAAAATGGTTAAGATTGACCAGAGTAGATATTAATACGAATTCATGCACACATGAATGTTAGAAGGGATATAGTCTTTTCTCATGATAGCCATCATATTCTTAATTTTATTATTTTGACAAAAACAACACACTCATTGATGCTCCACATATAGATGGTTTGCTGCTCCTTCTACCCAAGTTCAAAAAGGAAACAAAGGCAGCCAGATGCCTGGAACAGTTTTAGTGAAACTTCAAGGAGAGAATATGCATGATTCGTAAGTTTCAATGCTCTACCCCATGTGTTTCCATCTTGGAATAAGTCATTCCTACTGTCCCACAGCATGTGTGAGAAAGGGCAGATTCTATGTGGAAATGATATGTTACAATGCCTTGGAAAAAACTGCCCACTCTTTTCAACAGAATTGGATGTTTCAGAAGAAATGGAAGAGAAACACAAATGCCAGGGCCGGTAGCTGTCTGCCTCCATCCCATTGCCCATTGCCACTCCATTTTTCTTCTTATCTGTACCGTTCCATGGTGCTAATCACTTCAGTATGTGTCTGTGCACGCTGGAGTAAATGTGGACAACTGACTCCCTTTTCCCCCAAATTCATCCTCCGTAAGTCCCGTGCTGTGCCGTTTCTCCTAAGAAATCAAGAATAGCTCAGAATTTCCCAGGAAGCTTTTTTCTGAGTCTTCAAAGAACTTCATACTGGGTTTCATTGAACTTCCATTTTGATTAGGCCCCATCTAAATGAAACTAAATGAGTTTGTGGACTCATCAGGCTTCCATAGCCTTGGCAGCTCCTGACTAGAGCGTCAGGTGATCATGATGTCATAAATAAGAGTGTCAGTTGTTAAATCAACGACAGGAGTCACTGCACATTTACTCCTCATGTTGGACCTCTGTCCTTAATGTGTTGTACTATGAGAAGTAACGGTAAAACTAGTCTTCAAACAGTACTTTACACTTTGTGTGTCTGTTTGGGTAGAAACTGTTGAAATCTTTACTTAGTATACAGTTGATTTTATGTATATAAAAATAATTAAAAATGAATCTTAATGAAGAATGGGATAGGAGAGTAGGAGGTGGGATGGGAGTCGGGGATGGGAGGGTGGATATGCAGGGAAAAAACCGCTATAATCCAAAAGCTGTACCTATGAAGTTTATATTTATTAAATAAAAGATTTTTAATAAAAAAGATATTAAATGCTAAGAAGAAAGAAAGAATGGGAGGGAGAAATGTGCCAAATTATCAAAAGAAAATAGCCTCAAACTCATTGACAGGCATTTTTGTTGTTGCATATATATACAATTGTCTTTAGAACTGTAATAATATTTGCATTTGAAATGATGTTCATCATTCAGACTTCAAGGAGAAATATTCATAAAACATATGAACTAAGAACACAAAAGAATAAGGAAGTCTAGAAATCTGGCTGTGAGAGCAGGTTCATATCTAACACACGAAGGCTTGAACTTCCTCACGCCTGTTTTTCTAACAAGAAAAAGCTCCACAAGCTGACACTCAATGAGCACATTGGCTGCCTCAGAGTACAGAGGTTGTGGGATAAGACATCACTTTATCTTGCAGACACAGCTGAGATCTGCTTACCTGGAGTAATAAGTGAACACAGCAAGGGTACAGGATGCAAGGTCAATATTATGAAGTCCAGGGCTTTCCTATACATGAGAGACAAATATTTGGAGCTTAGAATGAAATAACCCTTACTGCTCATAATAGCATCCAATAAATAAAATAGATGTAATTCTATCAAAATATGTACAGGATTTGTATATGGTGAACTACAGACATTAATGAAAGAAATCAAGGCGCTTACAAATGGAGAGATAGTCCATGTTCATGAATTCGAAGACTTGATATTTTAATAGGATTATTCTCCCAAGCTGATATACATTTAAAATAATTCCAATAAAATTCATGGCAAAGTATGTCATAGATGTAGAAAAAATGATTCTAAACTTCGTAAGAATGGAGGAAGATACAATATTGATGGAGGAGAAAGAGGATGGAAAGAAGATAGGAGAAGAGGAAGGGGAAGGAGCAGAAGAAAATCAGAGGACTCATATAAGCTGATTTCAAAAAAATGTTACAATCATCAAAACAGCATGGTATCAGAAAAGAATGAACAGGTAGGCCAATGGAATCGAATGAAGACTGCAGTTAGCAATGGACACAAATGCAGTCAACTAATCATTGGGAAAGGTACAAGAAAAAAACTGGATAATAAAGGATAGTATTTTAAAAAATGATAGTGGATAACCGGATTTTCATATGTAAAAAATAAAAATTTAGCAAGAATTTTGTCTGTTGGTAGAGACAACCAGATTCCAGATTCAATTCCTGGTTCTGGCTTCTGATTATAGATTCCTCCTAATGTAGACCTGGGAGAAGACAGTATTGACGGTTCAAGTTGTTGGTCCCTTAACACTCACATGGGAGATCCAGATTGAGTTTCCATCTCCTAGTTTGTGGAAGAGAAAAACAAGGGATGCTAGAGCTTCTGTGAGGAGGGTGAGTTTCAATAGTTGAAGTTCAAGGTCTCTAGCTATGAAATGCTATCTGATACTTTGGTAGTGGATATGCATCCATCAAAACATTGGCACAATTGCCACGTCCATGTCTGAACTGGGAATGCATATCACTGGAGCATCTTGAAGTGTCAGAAGTAAAAGCGTGTTTTAAAATCTCACAATAGTGTATAAAGAAAACAACATGCAACTCAAAGTGTGAAATGGCCGATGCTGGAATAATTTGAGCAAAAATAATATAGGTTTAGATGATAAGCCAAGGCACAAAACAAGTATTAATGATTGCTTAGTCATATAAATAAGCTAATGAATAAATGAATAAATTCAGGAAAATAGACAAATCTCCCATGCAGATGAATTCCACATAATTTATCTGTTACTGTGCTCTCAAGGATGCAGAGTGTGACATTCCACTCCTTATCAATAAAACTTGAAAGACAGTGAGAGCCTACAACAACACAATGACTGAAAAATAGCTGAACTGAGCTTACTTTAAAAGAAATATTATTTCGTTGTAGAGGCATTTGGGTTCAAGAATAAGGTCAATGTATTCTTATTTTAGCTTATTACCTTTTTATTTTAACAAATGAGAAAAGGCTTTATTCTTGACAGCCTTCAGAAAGGAAAATATTTTTCTATCTCCTTTCAACTTGCTGTTTGGGGATTCAAAGTCAATGAAGAATTGCATACACTATTCAACCATGAGAAGTATTTCTTCCTCATGAAAATTGCCACTTCACAGCAACTCTGAACTGGTATTTGTCCTCAAGTGTGTTTCTCAATCATTCTGAAGGCCCAACCCTGTATGGAAAAGAAACAATGCAGATGGCCCAAGAGCTTGGGCCACTGTACCCACGTGGGAGAAATGGGAGAAGCTCCTAGCTCTGGGCTTCAACCTGGCCCAGTCTCAGCCATTGAGGCCATTTAGGGAATGAACCAGAGGCTGTAAGACTTCTCTACCTCTCTGTATCTCCCTGTAACTCAATTTTTAAATCAATTTAAAAAAAATCTATTTTAAAAAAGAAATGATGGCCGGCGCCATGGCTCCATAGGCTAATCCTCCGCCTTGCGGCACCGGCACACCGGGTTCTAGTCCCGGTTGGGGCGCCGTTTCTGTCCCGGTTGCTCCTCTTCCAGTCCAGCTCTCTGCTGTGGCCCAGGAGTGCAGTGGAGGATGGCCCAAGTGCTTGGACCCTGCACCCGCATGGGAGACCAAGAGAAGCACCTGGCTCCTGCCTTCGGATCAGAGCAATGCGCCAGCCGCAGCGCACCAGCCACTGTGGCCATTGGAGGATAAACCAACGGCAAAAGGAAGACCTTTCTCTCTGTCTCTCTCTCTCTCACTGTCCACTCTGCCTGTCAAAAAAAAAAGAAAAAAAAAAAAAAAGAAAAGAAAAGAAAAAAGAAATGAAATAATGGTCATTTCCTAAAACTTTCCAAGATGGTGATTTGGAATTATGTTAGCAGCCATGGAGGCAAGGTTAGCTTCCTGCGTGTCACACAGGCGAGGAGCTGCTTATGTACCTACTCAATGGCTGGCACACCATTACCCACAACACCTGAATCTCAGATATGCGAAGGACCAAGCTTCTCTTCTCCCCTGCTGCTTTGTTTGCCTCTGCTATCAATACTGTGTAGGCTAAGGTTTCTATTTTCCCTCTTCCCTGATGCTCTGAAAGGCTGCTAGCACAAAGGTGTTCACAGAGCTGGAAGCAATGGACTTCAATTTGTTACCCTTTCTGATTCAGAGTCCAAAATGTTACAATTTTTCTACCTCTATGATGTGAGATATGAAGTCTGTCACTGCTTAGTGAATTTCTACTGGAGGCAGAGAACATTGTAACAAATCTACATCACATTTTGAAGTAAAAAAAAAAAAACACCTAATATAGAAGATACAGTCAAACTTACAAATATGTAACATTAATTCATTCATTGACTCAGTAAATATATGCTGACCACTTAATAATATGCCAACTATATTCTATGCACTAGAAATACAATGACTAAAATTGGACATGGTGTTACCCTGAAATTTACTGTGCAATGACAGAGAAAAACTCAATTACAAAATCAATGTAAGATTACAATGGTTTTTAAGTGCTATGGGTGAGAAGGGCCTTGCTTTAGTTGTTAAGGAAAAGAGCCCTGACAAAGTAAGAAATGAAATTAATTTGGATGATTATAGATGTGACTCAAGCAGCAAATTGGAAGCGTTACAGGAAAATCATTGCAAGTAAAGAAAATAGAACTTCCAAGATACTACAGTGGGAAGAAGCTGAGATAAAATAGTGCAGCTTGAACTGGAAGCTTGGAGAGAGGGGATCTTAGTCCTCGATGATATTAAAGAGAAGAGAAGGATCAACAGTGAGAAAACAAGGGAGCCATGTAGGCAGACGCAGGGTTTGAAGCAATGGGGGAATCATAAGGTTTGGGATTCCGTACTAAGAACAATGAGCATTCTAGAATTTGGGTCTCTATTCTGAGAAAAATTGAGTATCCTAGCATTTGGCTTCTATCCTAAGAACAATGGGGCATCCTCAGGCTTGTTCTGTAGTTCAAGAACAATGGGCTATGCTGGGGTTTGGGCCTTGATACTAGAACATTGAGATGGCCTTCAATTTGTCTATCTTGAGAGCAACAGAGAATCACAGGGTTTAGACCTCCATCTTAATTCAATATGTGAATTTCAAGGGATGTAACTAAGATCATAATAATTATACTATTAATATTTTGGAAATTATTCAATTTATAGTATGTTCCTGGAAGACCATCCTGCCAGGGCTCTGATTGTCCGATATATATTCCTGGCATAGAGGATATGGTACTAAATTCTTATGAGATAATTATGCATTATATCACCAAAATGACCGTATTCAGCCCACACTAACTGTGGCACATTGGTTCCAGGACCCCTCAAGGATGCTTAAATCTGTGATTAAAGTGGGGAAGTTTTTGAATGTAGCCTATATACATCCACCATATGCTTTAAATGATTTCTATATCATTTCTATCTAAATACAATATAAGTGTCATGTTAATAGTTGTTACATTATTTACATAGTAATGACCAGAAAAAATATGTATATGCTCGATACAGATATCATTTTTTTTTTCACATTTCCCATCTACAGTTGGACGTGTTTAAAGATAAGGGCCAACTGAATATTTGGCAATAGGGCCTTTAAGGGGGTAATTAAGGTCTTCTTAACAGAGTTCATAAAGATGAGGTCTCATCCAGTAGGAACTATGTCCTTTTAACAAGAGGATGAGACATTGGAAGGCCCACAATAACACACTGCTTGTGTATTTCTTTGTACAAACAAAAGACCCTATGAAGACACAGTGAGAAGAAGGTAGCAGTCTACAAGTCAAGAAAAGGGACCTCACCAGAAACTGACCCTGATCTTGATGTTGGCCTTGGTCCTCTTGGTCCTCCTCCTTTTAAATATGTGAGAAAAGAAGAGCAGTTGTTGAAACCTCCCTGCCAATGCTACTTGGTTGTGACAGAGATAATGACAATAATATTTTCTCAATCAAGTTTATCTGGAAATCTATGAGCATCTCTTCAGATTCAACAACTCTTGTCACATTGCCAAGGTAAGTTGAGAAATATTGAACCCATCAAAAACATCTAATTATTTCTAGGATCTCTCTTTAGAAGATGAAAGAATAAATCTTTTTCGAATCTCTAAAAAATAGTATTAGGTGTTAAATATATGAAAGCACTTTATTTGTTTTACTTAATTTAGGATAGAATTTAAAAAGCCAAAATCTAAAGAATTATCACAGGATATTTCAGTGTTTGTTTAAGATAGATCACAAATTCCTTGAAAACAATGATTGGTTAACTAATTAATCAAAATGACGTTAAAATATTTTAAGGTAAACTTAGAAGGTTAAAATAACTGTAAATAATCTTAGTTCTTTCAACAACTACAGAATATTTCATTATTTTTAATAATCAAAGCTATATTAAAGTCAACATAGAAAATTCTCAGAGAATTCCTGTCTTCTCTGTTTTGGATATTTTTATGGTAAGTTGCCCACAGCCCTTCAGTCTTTGTCAGCTATAGGTAGTTTCTCTTTACTGATACTGATGCTGATGCTATCTTGAGTAATTTGATATATAAAAGCTTCACCCCAGAAATTATGACTTTTATTAAATTTTATTTAGTAAATATAATTTCCAAAGTACAGTTTATGGATTACAACCACTCCCCCCCCCCCATAACTTTCCTCCCAACCGCAACCCTCCCAGCTCCTGCTCCCTCTCCCATTCCATTCACATCAAGATTCATTTTCAATTATCTTTATATACAGAAGATCGAATTAGTATATATTAAGTAAAGATTTCAACAGTTTGCACCCACACAGAACATAAAATACTGTTTGAGTACTAGTTACAGCATTAATTCACATTGAACAACACATTAAGGACAGAGATCCTACATGAGGAGTAAGTATACAGTGACTCCTGTTGTAGACTTAACAATTTGACACTCTTGTTTATGGCGTCAGTAATCTCCTTAGGCTCTAGTCATGAGTTGCCAAGGCTATGGAAGCCTTTTGAGTTCACCGACTTCGATCTTATTTAGACAAGGTCATAGTCAAAGTGGAAATTCTCTCCTCCCTTCAGAGAAAGGTACCTCCTTCTTTGATGGCCCGTTCTTTCTATTGGATCTCACTCGCAGAGATCTTTCACTTAGGTTTTGTGTGTTTTTTTTTTTTTTCCCAGAGTGCATTGGCTTTCCATGCCTAAAATATTCTCATGGGCTCTTGAGCCAGATCCGAATGCCTTAAGGGCCGATTCCAAGGCCAGAGTGCTGTTTAGGACAACTGCCATTCTATGAGTCTGCTGTGTATCCCGCTTCCCATGTTGGATTGTTCTCTCCCTTTTTTATTCTAACAGTTAGTATTAGCAGACACTAGTCTTGTTTATGTGATCCCTTTGACTCTTAGACCTATCAGTATGATCAAATGTGAACTGAAATTGATCACTTGGACTAGTGAGATGGCATTGGTACATGCCACCTTGATGGGATTGTATTGGAATCCCCTGGCACATTTCTAACTCCACCATTTGGGGCAAGTCCGATTGAGCATGTCCCAAATTGTACATCTCCTCCCTCTCTTATTTCCACTCTTATATTTAACAGGGATCACTTTTCAGTTAAAATTTAAACACCTAAGAATAATTGTATGTTAATTACAGAGTTCAGCCAATAGTATTAAGTAGAACAAAAAAAAAAATACTATGTCTTCAATAAAGGAGGGCAATCTCAGAGCCTCATGGAAATGTCTGCACATGCGAGGTAAACTATTGGAGATTCCAGAATTGTCTCTTGAGATCTAGCTTGTATGCTGATTTTTACTTCACCCACCCTCAGTGAAGAGAACTACACCAAATCTGCATGGAGTCCTGGGCCTGGTGACTCAGAATCAGGTCTCACTGATGGAGACAGGATTGCTGAGCAGCGAATTAATTACGTATGTGAAAACTGATGCAAATGCGAGGTTTTGGGATATTGTTAATGCGGTTTCCATGTTCTAACAGTTAGGTAGACAGATAAGTAGATGATAGGCAACAGATAGAAGCCATTTCTCTTTGTTTCAAGTTTTTAAAAGGCTTATTGTATTTATTTGAAAGGCACAGGGGGAGAGAGAGAGAGAGAAAGAGAGAGAGAGAGAGAGAGAGAACGAGAACCTTCCATTTACCGGTTCACTTCCCTAAATGACCACAAAAGCTAGGATTGGACCAGGAGCCAGAAGATTCTTCTTGGTCTCCCACATGGATACAGTGTCCCAAGGACTTGGGACATTTTCCAATGCTTTCACAGGAGCTAATGTGGGGATATGGATCAGATGTGGAACAACCAGATCTTGAACTGAAGCCCATATGAGATGCTGGTCTCACAGACGGCAGTTCTACCTGTTACGCCACAATGCTGGTGCCTGTTTGTTTTTCTTTTGAAGTAAATATCCCCCTCTAGTTCATAAACTCCACTTTTTGAAGATTAAATTATATATCTGTAGAAGTTATTTGATTCTCATCGACTACCCATAAGTCAACAGCTTTACTCCTGGTGATGTGTATAAATGTTATGTGATACATGTGTAAGATCGGTAAGAATCAATCTTACTAAAATATAATCAAGCACTCAAGACTTTACCTGAAGTGATATTTGAAAATGTTTCTCATTTTACCTGGTCTTAAAATTTCACCATTAAGTCTGACTTTGTGTGTGGAGCGAAGGCTCCAAAGCATACAGATGCTCACCTCACATGGGCTCACACTCACAGGTAGTGCAAAGTTCTCTCTGAAACATCTTACACCTTAGCCAGTTAGAGGAAATTCACCAAAATACTGGAGAGATAGTTGAAATCTTATAGAGAGAAATCTCTTAAGCTCCTGGACATGGAGTGGCAAATAATAGAGAATTTTAAAAATTCAAACTGGGATTCCTTGTGAAGACTTCTAGTTGTAATTTTATTTTCTAATCATAACAGAAGCTAAATAATTCATTGACTTAGAACCACAAAGTAAACTCAAGGAATCCCATTGGTTAATTTAAATTTTGCTTGTACTTATACCTGTATAAGTAATCAGATTAAATTTCACGAGACTGGATCTTTTGTGATGAAGAAGAATCTTCAGGATTGGCGTTATGGCACAGTATGTTAAGCTGCCACTTGGGATGCCAACTTCCCATCTAGACGTGCCAATTTGTGTCCCAGTTACTCTGCTTCCAAACCACTTGCAACTAATGTTCTTTGGAAGGTACGAGATGATGGTTTGAGTACTTGAGTCCCTGTCACCCACATGTGAGATCTGGATGGAGTTCCTGGCTCCCTGATTTTGTCTAGATAAATCTGGGCTGCTGCAGGTATCTGAGGAATAATCCACTGGATGGAAGATCATCTCTCTCTGTGTGTCTTTCTTGTGAGTGCTCTCTGTCACTCTGCCTTTAAAATAGAAGAATTCTATTCAAGATAAATTTCAACATGAACAGAGGAACAACAAAGAAATTAGTAAAATAAATTATCAGTTGCCTTTACAGTGCAAAGTTGGACCCAGCTGGCTCTGGCAGAACCCCTGGGTGATTATCTGATTCTATAGGAGCCTGAATTTTTGGTTGTTTTTGACTAGCTTATTTTTAACTGTGTACAGATAGAACTTAAAATTATAAATAATTGATAATAATGCAAATATATATTCCCAAGACATACAAATAGCTACTATTCCTGTGAATAAAAATGCATGTTGCACTACAGAATAGATATCACTTCAAGTAAAATTCTCATCTGAACTACTTGAGACTCCTACTTCTTCCCCCAGTCTGTTTCCAAAGAGATAGAGCAGGAATAGTCAGAACAGTCTAAGGGAAACAAGAAGATTGTGATATTTTGGATTCCAAAGAGAGAGAGTGCTTCCAGAAAAATGGCAAGTTATCAGCTCCTAACATTCTAGAGAGGTTAAATAACCATAGGACTGTCCTATTGAAGTGAAAGGGTACAAGGTGACTAGTGTCAAAGGGGAATGAATAAATGAAAAGTTTGGCAACAAATATTTGCAACCATGGTAATATAAAAAAAATATACTTAGGATTGTATCCAGGGCTAGGCAAGAACTACTAAAACCCAGGTGTTTCCAGAGTTGTGGAATGCTTTTTTGTTATGAATAACAAAACCCTTTCTTTCATACTTGTTAACAAGATGACTTTGGGTGGGGCTGCTCACCCAAGAGACCCAAATCTTCTTACAGGTTGAGAAGTTTCAGGTTCCAGGGGAAGAAGCAGAGCTGAGAGACTCAGACGCGCATCGGAGAACTGTTAAACACAGTATTCTCTAGAACTGGAATCCCTTTATGTGTAGCTAGCTTGGAGCAAGTGTTCATACCCTTGGCACCTCTTATACCCCACTCTTATGTCTATAGTGTGGGGTAATTTCTTAGGATTGAGCCCTTACCTGTGGAGTTTTGTCTAATTCTTGGTAATCGAACTGAATTGAACAGCTGGACACCCCTTTAGTGGTCAAGTATTGACTGGTGTTGGAAAGCACACAACAGCTTTTTGAGAATTTTGGTTTTCATGAAGAGACCAGTAGTGCAATAGAGATCATGTACGAGTACAGGGCCATGACTTTAGAGAACTTTTGTAGGTATTCTCTACTTGGTCCTCACAAAAGTGCTGGGTAGTAAAGAGAAATGATGTAATTATCCCTAGATCAAAGAAAAGAGCTGCCATAGCAAGTTAAGAAACGTGTTCAGAGCCATGTAATTATTCAGCAGTGGAGGTAGAGCAATAATCCTAATCTCCAGTTTATTTCAAGGTTCTCCTTTGGCTTTAAAGTGTGAGATCTGAATGAGATCAACTTAAGTGAATGAACTCAAAATCAATTTAAAATGTGGAATAGGGGACATCTGCCTCAGCAGCCAGGAATATTCTTTGAAAGACCAATCATAAACTCTCACTTTTGTGGTACTGAGTCCAGGTTTGAAGAGGCATTAGTTCCAGCACAGACTGAGATGGACAGAACTCAGGGGAAAGATCCTAGAGCCTCTGGAGTGAGAGATGGACAAGAATGATGAGACCAGTGGACGGTCCCATGTCTTAGAAACTGTCACATGGGGAAAATTACACGGCAATCGAAGGTTCAGGAAATTGTAATAACTTGTTAAAATTTTATTGATTTATTTGAAAGTCAGAATTTAAAAAAAGAGGCAGAGAGAGGTCTTCCAACTGCTAGTTCACTCCTCAAGTGACTACAACGGTGAGAGCTGAGCCATGCTGAAGCCAAAAGCCAGGAGTTCCATCCAGGTCACCCCCATGGGTGCAGGGACCCAAGCACTAGGGCCATCTCCCACTGCATTCCCAGACTATTATCAGGGAGCTGGATCAGAAGTGGAGCAGGGGTTGGCGCCATGGCACAGTAGGTTAATCCTCTTCCTGTGGTGCAGGCATCTCATATGGGTGCCAGTTCTGGTCCCAGTTGCTCCTCTTCCAATCCAGCTCTCTGTTGTGGCCTGAGAAAGCAGTGGAAGATGACCTTGGGACCCTGCACCCCCATGGGAGACCAGAAAGAGGCACCTGGTTCCCAGCTTCAGATCTGCTCAGCTCTGGCCATTGCGGCCACCTGGGGAGTGAACCAATGGACTTTATTCTCTGTCTCTCCCTCTCACTGTCTGTAGCTCTCTGTCAAGTAAATAAAATCTTTTTCTTTTTTTTTTTATTTAGCAAATACAAATTTCCAAAGTACAGCTTATGGATTAAAATGGCTTCCCCCCCACATAATTTCCCTCCTACTCGTACCCCCCCCATCTCCCGCTCCCTCTCCCATTCCATTCACATCAAGATTCATTTTCAATTATCTTTATATACAGAAGATCGATTTAGTATATATTAAGTAAAGATTTCAACAGTTTGCACCCACACAGAAACACAAAGTGTAAAATACTGTTTCAGTACTAGTTATAGCATTACTTCACATTGGACAACACATTAAGGACAGATCCCACATGAGGAGTAAGTACACAGTGACTCCTGTTGTAGATTTAACACTTTGACACTCTTGTTTATGGCGTCAGTAATCTCCCTAGGCTCTAGTCATGAGTTGCCAAGGCTATGGAAGCCTTTTGAGTTCACTGACTTCGATCTTATTTAGACAAGGTCATAGTCAAAGTGGAAGTTCTCTCCTCCCTTCAGAGAAAGGTACCTCCTTTGATGGCCCCGTTCTTTCCACTGGGATCTCACTCACAGAGATCTTTCATTTAGGTCTTCTTCTTCTTCTTCTTCTTTTTTTTTTTTTTTCCCAGAGTGTCTTGGCTTTCCATGCCTAAAATACTATCATGGGCTCTTGAGCCAGATCCGAATGCCTTAAGGGCTGATTAAATAAAATCTTTAAAAAAGAAGAAGTGGAGCAGCCAGGACATGAACCACACCCATATAGGATACAGGTATCACAAGTGGCTGCTTAACCCACAGAGACACCATGCCAGCTGCAATAATGTTTTTGGGGGTTTTTTAAAATTGTTTTTAAATGAAAAGAACTTTACCTAGAAAAGGAAAATATGGTGTTTTTGTTGTTCTAACAAGAAAATATGAGTCAATTAATTCAAACCAATATAGAAATTTTTTCTAACAGCCACAAATGTACATTACTGAAATGGACTGCCAGAGGTCTCCAGCCTGGGAGATATGCAAGGTGACTTTGGTTGATAAAGTGCAAGAAACAACAAAGCGATTTCTTATAAGTGTCTTGGAAGTTCATACTAAAATCTCTCCTAGTATTGCTTCCATGCATAGTTATTTGCAGTTTTATTTTAAAAAATAAACTTGGCGAATTAGTCAACTTGACTTCTAGAAATCAAATCAAGAACAATACCTAGGGAAGGTAATCACTATTTTTTCCCATATTTGTTGAAATGGTTTGATGAAATGTGTGACACATCAGTGGAACAGGTTCTATGACTTTATATCTCAATCTGCTTCATAAACATGTTTTGGGGCAGTTGTGTGTTTCTGTATCTAGCAGTGATATGGGACCGAGTTAGAATCTCAGCAGGGAAGGCGGGAGAGACAGAAGCAGCAGCCCAAGACCTGTTTAATATATAAACCTATTAAAATATACTAAAGCAATAATCCTTTCTGGAAAGTTGAAAAATATGCTTTGTTCCATCATTCTCTGTTTTAAAATAAATATTTTTAATTTTGTAAATAAATGTTAGACCTGTGGAAGAGAAGCTAACGAGCCACTAAAAATACAAGTGAAATTAAACTCAAAGAGGAAATCTCAAGCACATAGGTCTAGGAGTATTGCCCTCCATCAGGGACGGTAGCTGTGAGATCCCAGGGAGCCAGCAGGCCATTCAAGGGATTGGGAGTCACACACAGTAACCCATCTGTAGAGTCATCATTGACAGAATGCTTGGCAGCATTGTACTGTGGCTTTACTCATTTTATTAGATTTGGAAAAATTCCAGTGGAGATTTTTTTTTTAGTTCATAAAACTTTGCATCCTACATCTGTCCCATATATTGATGAAGCTCCTACTATGTTTATTTTATAATAGTGTTCAAATTTTTATACTTTTGAGACAGACTAGTTTAAAATACTAAGTTTCTGCAACAAATATGCTCTCAGACATGTTCTGGTTTTCATCTTTTTTTTTTTTCATTTTTACAGAAAGCTAAGTGTGAGAAATATTGCTCTTTTCCCGTCATTGTAAGAAAAACAATAGCACAGGTCAATAATAATTGGAAATGCCATACAGTCATTTGAAAATCCAAAAGGAAACATGACTGGTCTCCAATACATGGCCTCTCCGAAGCAACTGTCTGTTGCTGTGACATAACTGGAATAATAATAATAATAATAATAATAATAATAAAAGAGAGGATAGCAATTCAAATTTTCTTATAAAATCTGCTGCTCTCTCACTAGAAGAATTTAGTTCAAGTAAAAAAGTAATAATTACACTATATGGATCAGATAATGTTGACAAAATTTCCAAATCTCATCATTTCTTTGAAATTTGTCTATAGATTTTACGATATCAGCTGATCATGTTTTTGTTAAATTTCAAGCATAGGGAGCAAGTGCTATTAAAATTAATTGTGTCGCATGCACCATTAAACATCTGAATAGTAAAAATAGTAGATTTATATGACTCAAAGTAAATTTTCTATTTTTAAACATTATTATTCAGTTGGTAAAGTTTGTCATTTTAAGTGATATATTTACAAGTGTTTGAATTCCTTAATTTGAATGAATTTTAACTGCATATCAAACTTATCATTAGTACTCATTTATTTTCTTTGAAAAAATATATACTTAAGACTCTTTCACAAAGTTAAGACTAAGTAAAGTTTACATTAACTCAGAAATTTAAAGTACATTTTAAAATAGGGTTCTCTTTGGCTGAATATGTAGTGGAGAGTTTAAAAGAGCAATTTTGTTTATATGCTATGGATTAAAATATAGAATCAGAATATTTTGAACTAAAAGAAACTTCAGTGAGAAATGCTTTGTACCATCTTTTCAAAAAGTTGAGTAAAATTAAAATCACAAGATTGAGCAACATTCCACAAGGCATAGTAAAAATAAAATACAGTTTTACACTAAATTCTTATATTGACCCACTTCTTAAGTCTAGTGGTATAGTTTCAATAACATCATCATTGAGATAGATCTTTACCCTTTGGAAACACAAGGATCTTTGGGGTATCTCTTCTCTGTCCTGGAAATAGCACTGATACATAATGTGTGTGTGTGGGGGGAATTATATGTGAACATTTTAAATTTTTTATGTTTATTTTCATTTTATTTGATAGTCAGGGAGATAGAGACAGAGAGAAGTCTTCTGTCCCCTGGTTCACTCCACAAATGCCTGAAACAGACGGGACTGAGCCAGGTGGAATACTGAGAGTTCAATTCAGTTTTCCCAGATCAATGGCAGGGACCCAGCTATTAGAGCCAGCACCTGCCGGCTTCCAACACGTGCACTAACAGGAAGCTGGTCCGAAGCAGAGTGCCCAGGACGCCAACTAGATGCTCTGATATGGGCTTGGGCATCCCAAGCAATGCTCCAAACCCTGCTATATTTGACCATACATCACTTTTTAAATTTTAAAAGTACATTGAGGAAATCTAAAAATGCTTTAGTCTCTACTCTTCTCCCAAAAAGTGCTTCTCTGGGCCAAAACCAAAAATTCTAACATTATGAATTTAGGGCAGCAAAATAATGCCAAGAAACATTCCAGAGCCTACTCCTTGCATTGTCCAATCAGCATCATCCAACCATACTCATAGTTTACAAATCTAGAAGTGTCATCCTTCTATTTAAAACACTCCCTTCAGTTGTAACTGTACTGATTTATCAGATTATATTTTACAATGTTGCACTTGATACTTCACTTATTTGTGGAATTTTGCATAATCAAATTTTAAAAGCTTAAGGAATACAGGGGTTTGTGTACAACAAGAATAATTTATTACTTATGCAAATATCTTAAAAATATTGCCATCCTATGAATAAAATTCAGTCTACAGCAAAGTTTATTTCCTGCTTGGGGATTTTTAAATGCTCACTTAAGATGTGCAATCTGATTTGATCAACATAATAGGAATTAGCTGTTAATATTACAGAAACAAATAAAAGTCAGACAGGCCAATAAAAGATTGTTAAACCCTTGTCTGGCTTATTGATGAGTCTGTGAAACTTCTCAATCAAGCATCAAACAGCAGTAAAAATAATGCATGTTCCTGCATCCTTTATTCATTTCATTGAATATGGAATGTGGGAATAGCATTAGATAAATTCTTGCATCATGATGTTCTTATAATCTCAAGCATAAATATAACTGCATTTCATCTAAGATGCACTGTGCGTCATTTGATTAACAGAAGACAACCATTCCTCAAAGAAACACCCCTCAATTTCCTAGGAAGTCTTGCCTTTGGGTGCTGACCCCTGCAAAGCAAAGCTTGTCTCACTGAAGCTCTGTGTCCACCAGCCACACGCTCAGGCCCAGATCTTCTCTGAAGAATGCCCTGGAGCACTATGGCCACTAATCAACGTGACTTCAGTTTTTATGTTTCTTTACTGCCATTGGTTCATAAAATAGAACTTCTGGAAGCCTCACCCTGAATATCCACTGGATCATTGAATGTTCTATTTTTTTTTAATTTTTATTTAATGAATATAAATTTCCAAAGTACAGCTTATGACTACAATGGCTTCCCCCTCCCATAACTTCCCTCCCACCCGCAACCCTCCCCTCTCCTACTCCCTCCCCCCTTGCATTCACATCAAGATTCATTTTCAATTCTCTTTATATACAGAAGATCAGTTTAGCATATATTAAGTAAAGATTTCAACAGTTTGCACCCACATAGAAACACAAAGTGAAACATACTGTTTGAGTACTAGTTATAGCATTAAATCACAATGTACAGCACATTAGGACATGTGTGTAACGTGGCTTCACCAATAGGTACTCTTATGTAAAAAAAAATCGATTCTTATAAAAGGGTGATTAAAAAAATCTCTGTATGTATTAAAGGCATAAAGTTATATTCCTTAAACAAAATAAAAATAAATACATAAATAAATTCATTAATTAAAGTCTGTTATAAAGCTATTACAAACTGCTAAACAAAGCTTAAAAGGTACAAAAAAAAGAGTAATAATGAAAACAAGCAAAATGTTGAGAGATAAGTACTTTTAAAATGTAATATTTTGGGACTGGCTTTTGACCTAGGGGTTAAGATGCCTTTCTCCCTTATCAGGGTTCTTGAGTTCTATTCCAGCTCTGGTTCTTGACTCCAGCTTCCTGATAATGTAAACCCCAGGGTGCAGTGGTGATGGTTTAAGTAATTGGTTTCTTTCCACCCATATGAGCGAGTTGGATTGAGTTCCTGACTCCTAGCACCAGCTCTGGTCTAGCCTGGGTCCTGGTGGGAATTTTAAGAATAAACAAATGGATGAGAACCCTGTCTCTGTCTTCCCTCTATCTCTCTACATCACAAATAAATTAGAAAATTATTTTAAAAGGTAATAACATGAAACTCATAGAGATATCAAATAAATGCATGGCAAATATTTTATTTATCTCTTTAACTGAAGAGGGAACTAATAAAATGTTACAATCATTTCAAAGTAGAAATCAAAATATCAAATTCCTATATAAGTAAACCAAAAAGACTGAACTTGCAAATAGATGCAAAATTTGCTTTTCCCATGAGAGTGTGGTGGAAGGATTGTCCTTTCCTAGGAGAAAGCTCATTGGTACTTCCTTGAGCAGCCATCAGTTTAATCTCTCTCACATAAGCATGACTTCAGAGAGTTGTAACAACTTTAGAATGCACAGAAACAGATCATTCCAAGCATTATCCTGCACTAGAAGGGGAACTCAGGTTTTTGAAAGTGTTTTTAGTCTTCTGCTTCCCCATTTCAAAATTGTTTGCTGACAATGACTTGGATGGTTACTCAACTGATGAGCCCTCCCATGACATGCAGACCTCAAGTTCACCCTTGCTTGATCTCTGGTCAAACTGAATTACCGTCCATGTTATGTGACTGCACACATGCTCAAGGCTCACTGGTTAAGAGTTGGGGCTGGTGTTGTGGCATAGCAGGTTAAGCCTCTGCCTGCAATGCCAGCATCCCATATGATCTCCGGTTCAAGACCCAGCTGCTTCACTTCCAATCCAGCTCCTTGTTAATGGACCTGGGAAAGCAGCAGAAAAGGGCACAAGTGCTTGGGCCCCTGCACTCCCCACATGGGAGACCTAGAAGCTCCAGGCTCCCAGCTTTGGTCTGGCCATTGTGGCCATTTGATGAGTGACCCAGTGGATGGAAGATTTCTCTCTTTCTCTCTCTCTTCTCTTCTCTCTGTAACTCTGCCTTTCAAATAAATATTATAATAATAATAATAATAGATATTTTTAAAAAGAGTAAATTATAATGAGGAACCAAGGGTCACACAGACACACAAACACATGCAAGCTCTGGAGTGGGGTCCCTGAGTTCTTTCTCAAGAGTCTATCTGTTTTCTACCATGTCTTCCTATGGGGACAGCTTAGTCAGTGATGGTATATGTTCATAATCCATCATACAAAAAAAAGCTAACAAACTTTACCATAGCTCAACATCTTCTTTTAACATCTTTCTTAAATAGTATCTGTGACCTGAATAGAAAAACTATGCTTTCTTCACCCCCTTCATCCTCCTCTCTCTCCCTACCATCTTTCCTTCCTTTCTTCCTTTGCCTTGACTCTTTTCCTTTCTTTCTTCCTTGATTTTTAATTCTCTAAAGAAAAAATGGAAGGAACCAGGGAGAGACTTAGCCATGTGTCAGTTGATTTCATCAATGTAGACAGAGTTCAATTAGCAGGCTGAATTATTGAGATTGACTGTTTGAATTGATGCGATTAAGTCAGATAAATTGCCAGCTCACCACTTCACAAATGCAGCCTTAGGTGTAACTGAGGTTGTGAGTGACTGGAAAGTAATCCTAGAGAAAACAAGAAGAGGAGAGACATCACACAGCTCCAAAACACAAAACAAAACCACGTGTATCAAGTCTTTACAGTGTTTATGCCCTTTCGCATCTTTGCTTCTATTTATTTATGCCTTTAAAATCAGCCCATTCCAAAAACACCCAAAAGTTAGTTTTAAACGTTAGAAAGATGAGACATGCAAAAATGGATTTTAAAAAGCTAAGAAGCCAGGAACTTCCAAAAAAGTGACTGTGAGGTCTTTTTCCTTCCTACCAAGAAGTGTTGAGCTCAACTCTGAACATTCTGCTATGGGAGTAGGGGTGTCCGCAGAACACAGGACAGGAATAAAACCACAGTCCCTGAGTGAAAAGCCAGCCAGCTGACAGAGCATTGAAGAGTTTTCTTACAGTAATTTCCAAATCTACCCCCCTCATGAGAACACTGAGTGACAAAATAAATAGCATCTTTGAAAATGTCTTCTTACAAATGTTTCTTACAACAGGCTTCCAGAAAAATCAGTGATGTCATTCCGAAGTGCAACTCAGCAGAATACTTTTGGAAGCAAGGGAGAGGCTGGACTTGGGAAGATGTGCAGAGAAGTGTGTCTCTGACAGTCTCACTCCACCCAGGAATCAGGGCGGAGCAGCTCACATAGGCTGGAATTTACAGCTTTCACACTATGCTTCATCAATGTCATTTTACTTAATCACAGTTTCCACGGTGATTGGAGGAAATCAAGGCGGAGAACTTCCTGAGAACTGCAGGGAAGGTGAGTCATCCAGTATTGCCAGTGAGCTGAGAAGCAGATGTTAAGAGTCAGCAGTGTTAGTCTTTTAGTCTCAGATAATTTTATTACCCACCATTCTCTTTGATGAGTAATAGGTTTATTTCTTTTTGTTATTTTTTTAAAAGATGTGGTTACTTACTTGAAAGGCAGAGTTATGGAGAGAGAGAGAGAAAGAGAGAGAGAGAGAGAGAGAGAGAGAGAGAGAGCTATCTTCTGTCCACTGAGTCACTGATTCACTCCCCAAGTGTCCACAGTGGCCTGGGCTGGACTGGGCTGAAGTCAGGAGCCAGGAGCTTAGGAGCTTCATCCAGATCTCCTGCATTGGGTGGAGAATCAAGCACTTGGACCATATTCTGCTGCTTTCCCAGGTGCATTATCAGGCAGCCCAATCAGAAGTGGAGCAGCCAGGACTTATATATGAGATGCCAGTGTCACAGATGGTGGTTTTACTCACTGAGACACAATGCCAGCACCCCTTCTTATTTATTTTAATTTTTTGTGTATTATGTTTAGATATGTAACTAGCAAAGTATTTTTTAATGATCCCAAACATGTGGAAGATAAATGAAGCCTAGAAGAGATGAGTAGGCAGCACATTAGAGTAGTAAAAAGGATTTACATCTTTGTTTGCAGCATTATTTATTTAATATCACTTAGGAGTAACATTTAGCTGGTTCATCTTTTAGTATAAACAATTTTAAGTTGTTTCTTTTATGTGTATTATCAAATATGAATTTGTTATTATGAGACCTATTGTGCTACTGATCTTCAGAAAGCACATATAAACTGACACTTTAATCAACCAACCATGAATGAATTTATTGATTGCTTGGTCAATAGTGGCTATTGCCATTTAAAAAAGTATCACTACCAAGCTATGGAGTGAAACATATATCATTGCTTGTATCAGTCTTCTGTTTACCAGGAATACCTATCATCATATGTTATGATTACTTGTGTACCTTTTGTGTTTTATTTCTTTATATCTTTGCTCATTTAAAAATCTAAGATTTAGCCAAAATGTGGAATCAACCAAGGTGTCCATCATCAGTTGAATGAATAATGAAAATATGGTATATTTATATATGATGGAATATTATACAATTATAAAAAAGAATGAAAGTCTGCCATTTGCATCAAAATGGATGCAATTGGAGGACATCATGTTGAGTGAAAGAAACTGAACACAGAAAGACAAATCCTGCATGTTCTCCATTTTATGCGGATATAAAATTTAAAAATGCACAAAAGGAAAGAAATGTCTGTATGTATAGTATTACACAAATATAGTTTGTCAAAATTTGTTTTATATCTTTGTCAAACCAATGATTAAGAATGATATAATATTGTACTTTCAATGATCTGTAATTATTTAAAAATTTACTGTATGTGAGTTAAATAGTCATCTCTTCATTTGATTATTTTCTATAGCTCTCGCCTGTATTCCCACTGTATTGGAAGACTATGGTCTTTTATATTTTTTACTTGTTGAAACTTATTTATGGAGCAATAAGCCTTTTACTACAAGGTAAATTAAAAATGGGAAGCGGGATACACAGCAGACTCATAGGATGGCAGATGTCCTAAACAACACTCTGGCCTCAGAATCAGCCCTGAAGGCATTCAGATCTGGCTGAAGAGCCCATGAGAGTATAGCAGGCATGGAAAGCCAAGATATCATGGAAAAAAAAAAAAAGACCTAAATAAATGATCTCTGTGAGTGAGATCCCAGTGGAAAGAACAGGGCCATCAAAGAAGGAGGTACCCTTCTCCGAAGGGAGGAGAGAACTTTCACTTTGACTATGACCCTATCGGAATAAGATCAAAGTCAGCGAACTCTAAAGGCTTCCATAGCCCTGGCAACTCATGACTAGAGCCTAGGGAGATTTCTGACGCCATGAACAGGAGTGTCAAATTGTTAAGTCAGCAACAGGAGTCACTGTGTACTTACACCCCATGTGGGATCTGTCCCTAATGTGTCGTCTAAAGCCAAGTGATGCTATAACTAGTACTGAAACAGTATTTTTATACTTTGCGTTTCTGTGTGGGCACAAACTGATTAGGTCTTTACTAATTATATACTGAAGTGATCTTCTGTATATAAAGAGAATTGGAAATGAAAAAAAAAAAACAACCTGGTGTTAAAATGGAAATGGTATAGAAAATTAATCAATTTGAAAAAAAAATATGTAGGATCTCTGTCTTTAATGTGCTGTACATTGCTATTTAATGCTATAATTAGTAATCCAATGGTAGTTTTTTCACTTTATGTCGCTATATGGGCAAAATGTTGAAATCTTTACCTAATATATACTAAACTGATCTTCTGTATACAAAGAGAATTGAAAATGAATCTTTACATGAATGGAAGGGGAAAGGGAGCGGGAAAGGGGAGGGTTGCAGGCGGGAGGGAAGTTATGGGAGGGGGGAAGCCATTGTAACCCATAAGCTATACTTTGGAAATTTATATTCATTAAATAAAAGTTTAATAAAAAAAATGTTATCTCAAAATCTAAAAAAGAAAGAAAGGAAGGAAGGAAGAAAAAAGAGAAAGATGGGAGGGAGGGAGGGAATGATCATTATATTCTTAGAATTGTATCTATGAACTACATTGAATCTGTTCTCTATATTAATATCACCTTATCAAGAGAATTGATGAGAATCCTGTTGTGGTTATTATCATGCATCTTCTATGACTCTGAGAATCTAATGTATCAATAAGTTCTTGCATTTCTCAATGCAGTTTATAAAATTTCATCATTGCCCTTAAGTTTTAGATCTCCCAAAGACCCATTCCTCCTCTTCATACCCTGCATTTTCTTTAGCGATTCACTGATGTTTTTTTATTGCCTTTTTTAAAACTTTTATTTAATAAGTATAGATTTCGAAAGTACAACTTTTGGCTTAGAGTGGTTTTTCCCCCCATACCCACCCTCCCACTTGCAAACCATCCCGTCTCCTACACTCTCTCCCATCCCATTCTTCATTAAGATTCATTTTCATGACAAGAGCCTCGGATGATTACTGATGCCATAAACGAGAGTGTCAACTGTTAAATCAACAACAGGAGTCACTGTGCACTTACTCCTCATGTAGGATCTCTGTCCTTAATGTGTTGTACTATGTGAATTAACGGTATAACTAGTACTCAAACAGTACTTTATACTTTGTGTTTCTGTGTGGGTGCAAACTGTTGAAATCTTTACTTAGTATATACTAACTTGATCTTCTGTATATAAAGAGAATTGAAAATGAATCTTGATGTGAATGGGATAGGAGAGGGAGTGGGAGATGGGATGATTGCGAGTGAGAGGGTGGTTATGGGGGAAAAAGCCGCTATAAAAATCCAAAAGTTATACTTCGTAAATTTATATTTATTAAAAAAAGTTTTTAAAAGATTCATTTTCAATTTTCTTTATATACAGACGTTCAACTTAGTATATACGAAGTAAAGATTTCAACAGATTGCACCCACACAGACACACAAAGTATAAAGCACTCTTTGAACACTAGTTTTACCATTAATTTGCATAGTACAACACATTAAGGACAGAGATCCTACATGGGGAGTAAGTGCACAGTGAACCCCATTGTTAATTTAACAATTGACACTCTTATTTATGATGTCAGTAATCACCCGAATTTCTTGTCATGAGCTTCCAAGGCTATGGAAGCCTCTTGAGTTCACAAACTCCAACCTTATTTAGACAAGGCCATAATCAAAGTGGAAGTTCTCTCCTCCCTTCAGAGAAAGGTACCTCCTTCTTTGATGGCCCATTCTTCCCACTGGGATCTCACTCACAGAGATCTTTCATTTAGTTGTTTTTTTCTCTTTTTTTCTTTATTTATTTGTTTATTTTTTTGCCACAGTGTCTTGGCTTTCTATGCCTGAGAAACTCTCATGGGCTTTTTAGCCAGATCTGAATGCCTTAAGGGCTTATTCTGAGGCCAGAGTGCTGTTTAGTACATTTGTCATTCTGTGAGTCTGCTATGTATCCTGCTTCCCATGTATGATCATTATCTCCTCTTTTTAATTCTATCAATTATTATTAGTGGACACTGGTCTTATTTATGTGATCTCTTTGACACTTAACCCTATCTTTATGATCAATTATGGACTTAAACTGATCACTTTAACTAGTAAGATGGCATTGGTACATGCCAACTTAATGGGATTTGGAGTCCCATGGCACATTTCTAGCTCTACCATTAGGGGTAAGTCTGAGTGAGCATGTGCCGAACTATACATCTCCTCCTTCTCTTATTTCCACTCTTATTTTTAACAGGGACCGATTTTCAGTTAAATTTAAACACCTAATAATGATTGTGTGTTAATTAAAGATTTCAACCAATGGTATTAAGTTGAACAAGAAAATACTTAAAAGAATAAGATAGTAAGCTCTTCCTCGAAAGTCAGGAAAAGGGCTGATCAAGTCATTGCTTCTCATAGTATCCATTTCACTTCTACAGGTTTCCTTTTAGGTGCTCTCATTGATGATTTTGAGATAAGCTAGAAATAAATGTGTTGCTATAGAAAATGAAAATCAAGACTTAACCCTTTGTGTTCTTACATAAGTGGTTAATAAAAACCTATGCCATAGAGAACACATTGTGTAGATTGCCCTCACAGCTATAAAGTACTTGATGATATCATTCTTTGCTAGCCCTGACCACCAGAGATAGACAGAGCTGGTTTCCATTACAGGAGTTTGACAATATACATTGGTTAATTCTATCTCGTCTTTTTCATAAATTCCAGCTTGCTTTTTCTCCTATCATCACACTCATCAAACCACAGCTCTTCACTTCATTGTCTGCACTTGTGTCCTGGCCTTGTCACTTGGTTCTTGAAACTCCTCTCAGCAAGAAGTCTTCCCCAACTTTCTAATAAAATGGACCTTTTTCTGTCCTTATGTTTGAACTCTGATTCCATTGCCGCAATGTTCGCTGGTCTCGTCATTACTCTTAGCTCTTCCTTTAAAGGTCGCCACTTCCCTGGGTTCCATCTTCAGCCCACAACTCTCTTTCTGCCACTGTATAAGACAGGGGCTTGTCATGAAAAAGGAAACATTGCCACTGCCTTTAAATCAATGATGAGAGCTTGAGAAAGGTGCACTCTACAAAAGCAGGGTTTGGGGAAACAGACGGTGGACAGCTCAGAACTTCAGGGCCAGCCGCAGCAGGGAGACTTCCTCATCTCAAGGCCTGAAGTAGCTGAGAAGGAGCTGTAAGAGGAACTCTGTCTGCTGCTTTGTAGCCTTTGATGGAAGAAGACACTCAGCCTCAGCAATCCAGCCACTTAACAGCCTACAGAATAAAGACTTGATTTCACTTTTCTCTGTCACCCAGTTTTCTCTCAGCATCTCCTATAACTGGGACCCATGAAGAATAGGGGACGGGAGAGCCCGTGGACACCATCAACTCAGGCTAGTGTACTGGGGTGCAGAATATGTGAAAGGGTGGGCATGGAGGCAAACAGAAGAACAAAGTGGCAGATCCTGGATGTTCTCTTCCATTCCAGTGACTTCTAGTGATAGCCAGGAGCCAGAAACTCAGCCTAGATCTCTAACATGTAAGGAAGGAACCCAACCTTTGAGTCATCAACTATAGCCCCTCAGGAGGCTAGAAATCAGGAACTAGAATCAGGAACTAGAGCTGAAAATGAAACCTAAGAGTTCCAATGTAGGGCACAGGTATCTTAATTGGCATCTAACCATCAGGCTAAAGTCTCCCCCATAACATGCATTCCTTTCTAAACTTTCCTATACCAGCTAAGTACCTCATTTAATGCTACAAAATTTTCTATGTATGTTTATCTTACTTGCTCTTTCATATATTTTGTTATAGCACATATTTTCTGAGACTTTCTTTATTGGCTCTTGGAGAATTTTACACATTTTTAATGGGAAGAAATATTTCCTCTTGATCTTAGCAATTCCAATCCTTGGTGAAGTTTCTTGCTAGAGAGTTGGTCCCTTCAGAATACCTAGATTGAATAAATGAATCAAATTTAGAACATTAACCAGTATATCTTAGAGATATTTAGAAATGTTGCTCCTAAAATGTGACATAATGTATATTCCAATTAACTCTATTTAGCCATTTCATAATACATATATATTTCAAAACATTGTCATACAAAATAAATATATATCATTCTATTCATCAATTTTTAAAAATATACTGCAACAAGAGAGAATGAAATATAACTCATAACATCTGGTCTAAGAGTGATATTACTGAAAATCCTTACTACAAACCCCAGGTGGGTCTAAGAAGACTGTCAGGTAGTTAAAAGACATCTCACCTGTTTTTTGCAAACATATTTACATGCAAACATACAGAAAGTTCAGAGTCAACTTGATTAATTTTTCAAAGTAAAACCATCAACATAACTAGACATATATCAGGAATTAAAGCATCCTTATCACCACTGTAGTTTTCCTTCTTGCCCATTTTCATGAACACTAACTCCTGAAGGTAACCCCTAACTGCCTTCTTGCATCATGGAATAATTTTGCTTGTAGTTGAATTTTTAACAACTGCTTTCACCTAGGGGAATCTCTAGAATGAAATTTTCTATAGTCTGATCCCATCCAGTCCAAAAAGTTTGAGTTTCTTCCATGCTGTTGAATATAGCAATAGTTCATTCATTTAATTGCTACACAGAATTACATTCTATAGATCCAGCACACTTTAACAGTCCTACTGTTGATTGACATTAGAGTTGTGTTCCTTTTGAGTATTCCAAATAATGTTGCATGACCATTTTGGACATGTCTTGTGATAGATATATTTATAAATTTAATTTCTGCTGTATAAATAACTCAAAGGGAATTCTTAGGTTGTAGGATATCTTAAAATTTAATTCATGTAGTTTTACTCAGTTCCAAAGCTTTCATCATATCCTATGTGAATCTTTAGGTTTTACTAGGGCCTCACTCATGAATAAACACATTATTCATTTAGTCACATACATTCAACCATTTACTTATCTGTCTATGCAAGCATAATTGTACACATGTATGAATGAATGTATATTTCTGTATGTGTGTGCTTGTTTCATATATACAAATTTCTATTTCATATATGTTTGCATGTATTTATGTTACATATAAAATATACATCTGTGGGCCAGTGCCGTGGTGCAGGTTAATCCCATATGGGCACTGGTTGTAGTCCTGGCTGCCTCTCTTCCAATCCAGCTCTCTGCTGTGGCCTGGGAAAATTAGTAGAAGACGGCTCAAGTGCTTGGGCCTCTGCACCCACATGGGAGACCAGAAAGAAGCACCTGGTTCCTTGCTTTGAATTGGCACAGCTTGGGCCGTTGTGGCCATCTGGAGAGTGAACCAACGGAAGGAAGACCTTTCTCTCTGTCTCTCCCTCTCACTGTCTGTAACTCTACCTCTCAAATAAGTAAAAATCTTTTAAAAATATACATCTAAATGTACATTGTATGTATGCATATATATGTGTGTGTTTGTGTGTTTAAATATACAATATATAAAGGAAGAGAAATAATGTATAAACTTGTTCTTTACCTCCATAAAACTTACAATATAATACTGCAGTTCCCTATAGTTAACCAAGAGGCAAAACTCTTCAGCACTGCTGGAGGCAGCAGGACACGTGGTAGAAAGGCCAGTAAATGTTGGCCAGAGGAATGACAAGGAGCAGATTTGATTACGGTTCTGTCACTGCCATGGTGTGTGATCTGTCATCATCCATTGGAACTTTCTGGGGCAACTGAACCAAATGAACACTAAAGGCTTTTACAGCTCATGTGCTTCAGTTATCACATTATTTTAATTATGGTGCAAAATGCGACTTTTAGGGAAACTCCATTATCCTAACTAATGCAGTCCTTTAAGAGGAAATATGGTTAGGCTTATTTCTGAATATGCTGTCTGATATCTAAAAAGCACAGTGAATTTCTAATAGTTTCCCTTCATAGGTATAAAAAGTTTCATATGTAATCTTAAGTCCATCTCATTTAATATGGACACTAAAGTACTAGCAAAAAGTTTCCAAGTTACTTGTTTGTTTTATTGTTTAGTCACATTTGAGTATAAATGCCTTGGCCAATGGTATAAACATTAATAACACAATAAAGATCAACCTGTAGCTGATTTCACTATCAGCTACAGCACAAGTGTGTAAATAGTATATCTAATTCCACATCTTCAGCTCTCATAAAACATGATTTTTTCTACATATTTTTTCTGAATGCCATCTTCACTCAATAAAAAACCAGATTTCTGAAACATTTATTGTGTGTTACTATTTATGCCAGTCAATAATTTACATCATCTGCAAAAAACATGTTTGCATCCTTTCCACACCCATTAGAGATGAAAGGAAGGAATTTATGTGCTAAAACAGCTACATGTGCCCGAATCATGCAAATTATCTCAGCCATTTCCTAAGATTGGCAGATGTGTAAATTGCTTCCCCCCATTTTTTTTAGGCATAGGTATACAGCTGTATGAATCTTAAATCAGCTTTTGTCCAACCTCATGGTACTGAAATATCTTCCTTCAGATGAGAACTAACGTGTTATTGAGCCATTGTGAAATTGTGAATGTAGTCTAATCTTCCATTTTAACATGGTATGAGGTAATGGATAAAAAACTACAAATGCAAAATATTTGTGTCAATGCACATATGCACACACTTAGATAATGCATGCATTAATGGGGCTCAGATCTCCAGGAGCATCAGTGTGACTTAAAGAACCCACAGTTTGGGCACTGCATAGGAAAAGGTTGTGCTTAACACAATCTAGACAACCAGGCAAGGCATTCCAAAATGCCCCACACATAGAAGACCCTCAGTAACACTTTCCTAACCTCCCCAAATCTTTCTGAGCTTAGAGTGATAGAACAAAGAGTGTTTTAAGTTGCTAGATTCTTTGTGCTTACTTTATTGTATTTATTTTTATATCACATAAATCTAACAACTTCTTCCACTTTGGGGGAAATTTCCTTTGCAAGACACCAGAAAAACATTTAATTCTATGTAAGAAATATTATTTCCAATGATCTCCACATGTCTTTACCAACAGTTACATTTTTTAGTGAGTTTGTAATAGCCCTTTAAAATCATATTACTGTTTCCTTGAAATGTGTGTAGCATGATAGTGTGCTTGGGTGTCTAGAAGCTTTTACAATGAAAAAGAATGTTAGTATTGTGTTTGAATAAAAACGTGATAACTACTATGCATGCTGGTAAAGAATGTAAGGATGGGTATGAAGAGATCCTGATTTCTCACTATCCACTCTGGCTAATGAAAGATTGTGAGTCCTTCGTCTTTTCTACGAATCAAAGTACAATGAATGTTTGAGCCTTCTACACCTACCTCCCATCAGGGACTCACTTAGTCCTTCTTGGGATGGTGTCAATTTCAAACAAAAAGGCACCATCTTCGATCTGTTGAAATCTTTACTTAGTATAGACTAAGTTGATCTTCTGTAAATAAAGGTAATTAAAAGTTAATCTTAGGCCTCTTAGGCCGGCCCCATGGCCCATTAGGCTAATCCTCCGCCTGCGGCGCCGGTACACCAGGTTCTAGTCCCTGTCAGGGCACCCGATTCTGTCCCAGTCGCCTCTCTTCCAGGCCAGCTCTCTGCTGTGGCCCGGGAGTGCAGTGGAGGATGGCCCAAGTGCTTGGGCCCTACACCCGCATGGGAGACGGAGAGAAGCTCCTGGCTCCTGGCTTTGGATCAGCGCGGTGCGCCGGCCACGGTGCGCTGGCCTCAGCGGCCATTGGAGGGTGAACCAACGGTAAAGGAAGACCTTTCTCTCTGTCTCTTTCTCTCACTGTCCACTCTGCCTGTCAAAAAACAAAAAAATTAATCTTAATGAAGAATGAGATGGGAGAGGGAGTAGGAGATGGGATGGTTTGTGGGTGGGAGGGTGATTATGGGGGGAAAAAACCACTATAATCCAAAAATTGTACTTTTGAAATTTATATTTATTAAATAAAAGTTTTCTTAAAAAAAAAAAAGCACCATCTTTCTTTATGGTGTCATACAGGATGATCTAATCGATTCCTTGAAGAAATTATCGCTACTATCCTTGTGGTATACGTTTTAGCTCTAAGATTATTGTGAACACTAGTTTTGCAGGAGAAATAAAAGAAAGCTTTAATAAAGACTGGCCCTGCAAACTCAGCAGGAATTTGACAAACATTCTGTGTCCAACTATTTTTGTGCTAAATTTTGCTGTTGGATTTTTGGTCTTCAAAAACTAAATCTTTCTTTGCCAAAAATGTCAGTTGCATCATTTACTCCTTTTAAAACACTCTTTCTTTCGAGACTGTAGCATGTGCTCCAAGACTTCTGGCCTAAAATGGAAATGTGGAGAAATAGCTCCCAAAAATTCTTCCACTGAAGTGCACGCCTCACCTGCCACTTTCCTTTTAGCTCTGGGATTCTTGGTTGTTCTGGCCCTACTTGATTAACTCCTGCACCTGTTCCTAGAAGAATTCACCTGAGCACCAAACTACGGCCCTCCTCTCAGCCATCATCCCCTTTGAACCTTCGATGTAAGTCCCATGGCGAAGGATGACTGCTTCCCACAGGTGTCTGTTTCTTTGGCCACCATGGATCTCCAACTCCCCAACTCAGTGTTGTCTTTTAAAACTGTCCCTTCATGTCTTTCAATCTCCAGATAGGGAAATCACATTCTCTTCTATTTTTGTTAATCCATTCAGTGACTGTACTTTTGATTTTATTTTATAGGCCTGGCATAGCTGCCTGATTTGTGGTCCTTCTGTCTGATTGACAGATGCAGTGAACAAAAGGTGTCCAAAACAACTCATCATTCTCAAAAAAAAAAAAAAAAAATCATTTAAAACCATCCACTTTGGGGACAGGTATTGGGTCTAGTGGTGAGGATGCCAGTTGGGAAATCTGCATCCCATAGTGAAGTGCCTGAATTAAACTCTGGGTCTGCTCCTGCTAACAGGCACCCCAGAAGGCAGCAGTCATGGCCCAAGTTGTTGGCTTTCCACACCCGCGTGGGAGACCTGGATGGAGTGGGCTGAGTTCCCCTTTCCCAGCTTCAGCACAGACTCAGCTGATGTGGACCTCTGAGGAATCACTTCCCCACTCCGCAGCTTTACCCCTTGTCTCTCTCTTCTCCACCTTCTCCCTCGCAAATAAATTAGGTGTATAAATCAATGAGCTAAAATCACACATTTCTGTGGCATGGAGCCTCTGCTTTTGCAATAAACTTGGGAATCATTTATTGCCCCTTTGCTTTTAATAATTTCATCTCAAATTTTCATGTCTTTTCTTGAAAAAAAAAATGATTTGTGTTGAGCCATTTCTCTCTCCTCCCATGCTGCCATTTCATGATTTCCATGTTTATAAGACTCCACACCTGCATTGCTTACACCATACAATGGCAAACCCACTTTGCTCATAAAGCCCATTCATCGTCCTCCTCACCTTGAGAAGCTCCCCTACCCGCCTGCTGCCAGTCTAAATCCTCTACCCCAGTCAAGTTTGCTCCCAGCGAGGCTGTTACCATTGTCGCATCTGAATAAATGCAGGAGCATTTTTACTATATGGTGTATCTTTTGAACAGGTTATTTAAAAAAAAAAATCTTTCTTTGGAATGGGAGAAAGTTTCTATATTTCTTTTGCATGATAGTGGTTTATTCTTTTTTTTTGTCTTTTTTTTTTTTTTTTGACAGGCAGAGTGGACAGTGAGAGAGAGACAGAGAGAAAGGTCTTCCTTTTGCCTTTGGTTCACCCTCCAATGGCCGCCACGGCCGGCGCGCTGTGACCGGCGCACCGTGCTGATCCGAAGGCAGGATCCAGGTGCTTATCCTGGTCTCCCATGGGGTGCAGGGCCCAAGCACTTGGGCCATCCTCCACTGCACTCCCGGGCCACAGCAGAGAGCTGGCCTGGAAGAGGGGCAACCGGGACAGAATCAGGCACCCCGACAGGGACTAGAACCCGGTGTGCCGGCGCCGCAAGGCAGAGGATGAGCCTATTGAGCCACGGCACCGGCCGTGGCTTATTCTTATAGCTTTAATTTAGGTTCTAGCAACTCAAACCTTGTCCCTGAGCAGTTTTGTAGAGTTTTTATGTGAGAAATAAAACCAGCCTCTTCACATGTATCTGTTCATCACTTTTTAATCGTATCATTTCCATATTCCTTTTAGTGAAGCAGTCACAAAATAGAAAGCATCTCTCATTATTTCTTTAATCAAATTACTAGACTTGAATACAGTTTAGAAGTAACTGACATTTTTATTGCTTTTACCAGTCTTTGAACAAGAATGTTTCGAATCTCTCTGTAGCAAGCCATCTTCTCTTCTTCCTATTCTCATTCCTGACTCAGTTCTCTCCTAAACCTTGTCCTGAACTCTCTGAACCAGCCTTCTCTCCTGCTCCTGATGCCTCCCATGCTGACTTTGTGGTTCTCGCATCACACCAGTCACCCAGCATTACCTGACTCTGAAGTCCAGATGGTCTTAGATACTCTTATGTTTTATCTCTTCATCACTCTATTGGTCCCTTCCATACTAAAACCATTTGAGTAAATGTTGTGTAATAATTAGTGGTAGTCTAAAGCAAAGAAGGTTCATTAGTTATTAGTATACAAGAGAGCACATTATCAATAAATCTCAGATGATACTGACAATAACCTCAGGTTAATGACATTCTGTCAGATTAGATATGATATAGTCAAATAAGCATATCCTCAGGTCCAAAAAGATAAGATATTTAAATTTAGGGAATATGGTTCAAAGCTTATTCATCTCAAGACATATAAGCTAATTTGTTACACAGAAGACTGTCTCTCCACAAATTCTACCTCAGGATCTCCAATTCTTGTCTCTGCATCACAGTCCCCAACCCCAGCTGGCTAGCAACCAATGAGCCCATTTTCCCAAGGAATTCTTTGTTTCCTATTGGTAGTCTAAGTATTTTTGTGAACCAAATGCTCTGGACTGCTGGGTCAGTCACTACAGCATACATGACCCACAGCCAAATATAACTAAGTTTTCAACAGAATTTGGTAGTATAGCTGGCAAATCTCAAGTATGAAATGAAATCTCAAGTATGAAATGAAAACTAATTGGAATATTTCTGTCTACATTATCCAATTTGGTCTCTTGTCCCACAGAACACAGTACTCTCCTCTACTGAAGAGTTGTACGTAGTGGTTTTATATGGGTCTTCTCTAGCAGAAGGTATATTGAATTACTTATCTATGTTTTTCCAAGCACCTTAGAAGGTGTTCAGTGCATGGCTTGTAACTGAAAAAGAAAGGATGAGTAGATGTAGTTCAAATTTCTCTATAATAACTTCTGAATTGCTAGTTGTTTTGATCTCATTTAAAAAGAAGACATGGGGATGAGTGCTTGGCTTACTAATTAAGACCATTAACATCCATATCAGAGTGCCTGGGCTCAAATCCTAGCTTCAGTTCCAAATTTCATCTTCCTGCCAATACAGATTCTTGGAGGCAACAGATAATACCTCAAGTGATTGGATCTGTTCCACTCACATAGAATGGAGTTCAGGTCTTCATCCTGGACCAAACTTGGTTGTCATGGACGTTTGGGGAGTGGACTAGCAGAGGAGAGCACTGTCTATCTCTGTATTGGTTTCTTCTTCTTTCTACCTGTCTCCCCCTAAAAAGTTAAAAGACACAGCCTCTCTCTCTCTTCTCCCTCACATCCCCCTACACACCACACACACACACACACACACATTATATGACCACAAAAGGATGTGACTCCCAACACACTGAGGGGTGATATTTAGCACAGCAGTTAAGATGCCACGTGGAGGCAGCAGCACACCTGCAGGGACGATGCCCACAACTGGTGGCTGGAGGGGATACATCTTCTCAGATCAAGGGGAGAGAAACCTGTGGCAGCCCATGCCTCTAGTAATGTGCCCTGAGAGATAGTCTTGTGATCCCCACATACTGTGAGTCCACCCTGAATTACCAGGGTGCCCACCTGACCTGTGGAGGGAGACCACATTGAATTCCTCCCCTCATCGCACAAAGGCACCCACTGACCAGCAGAGAGGAAGTGCCATCTCAATCAGTAGAGTAGATTGTTCTGTGGTCCACATCCAACTGGGGGATCTTATAAATCCACAGCCCCCGCTGACTTTGAGTCTGGCCTGGAGAGTTGGTGAGGTTGGGGAGACTGCTAGGGTCTGTGAAACACTCCCCTCCTTCACTATATCAAGGCACCCAGACTCAAATTTCTAAGGCATATCACTAACCAAAGTCTATTGGACAGGGAGCTGGCTCTGGGAATGCCACAGCTCTTTCCATGGAAGGAGGAGACTCGTAGGACTGACAGTACGTCCCCTGCTCCCTGTGACTATGGGACTTCTGTAACTACAATAGGGCATGGGGTGTGGCTGGGTCTTTGGGCAATCACTGTATCTGGCTTCAGAGGACTAAAGTTCCCTGAGTGCTGAGAAGCTTATCGGAGTTCTGTATTTACACTGAGGAGTGTACAGATCCTTTGTGTGGTTCATGTACCTTCATCAGTAGGATGCATGGGCACTGTGGGCTCACCCTGGACAGTTGGTTCACTTTGACAAAGAGGAGCTGAGCTGTGGCCATGCCAGTTGATGAAATCCTATCCTCCCCTCTGCTGACCAAAGAGGAAATCTATCATGTTCATCTTGGATGTCACTCTGGACTCCTGCTCCACTCTTAAGCGCTGTCCAGAGCTCCTGACCCCACTGAGCACATGCCTCTGGACATCTGGATTGCTCTGAAGGAACACCCATTCCACTAAGCCATAAAGGTATGCTTCAAAGATAAAACTCTGATAGGTAAAAACCAACAAGAATTTCAAAGAATGCCTAAAAATAAATGTAGAAAAACAAGAAACATGAACAAGGAAGACAATATGACTCTCGAAAAGGATGACAACAAGACTTCAAGATTACAATGTGAAGACAAAGAGATTTATGAAATGTCTTAAAAGGAATTCAAAAGCATGATCATAAGATTAATCAAAAACATAAAGTAGTTAAAGAAATCCACATGTGACATGGATGGGAAATTCTACCAGAAGATAGAGATATTGAATAGAAATCAAACTAAAATATTATATATGAGGAATTTAATATGTCCAATAAAATACTATGGAAATCATTAACAACAGACTCAGTTGGGCAAAAGAAAGAATATTCAAATTAGAATAAAAATTTTTGGAAATATTTCAGTCACAGACACAAAAAGAAGACATTTTCTAACAAAATAGTATTTGAGATTTGTGGAATATTATCAAATGATCCAGCATACAGGTCTTAGGAGTTCCTGATGGTGTGGAAAGAGAGAATGAATTAAAAGACATTCACTGAAAAAATAGCAGAACATTTCCCTAATTTAGAGAAAGATTGGGAAATCTAAGTACAGGAAGCACACAGAAATGCTAATAAATATGATCAGAAAAGATTTTAATCATTACAAATTACAGTCAAACTTTCAGTAGTAAAACATAAAGAAAAGAACCTAAAATGTGCAGGTAAGAAATACCAGAACACTGGGGTCAGTGCTGTGGCATAGCAGGTAAAGCCACGGCATCCCATATGGGTGCCGGTTCCAGACCCAGCTGCTCCACTTCCAATCCAGCTCTCTGCTGGGAAAGCAGAGAAGATGGCTCAAAGACTTGGGCCCCTGCACCCAAGTGGGAGACCCAGAAGAAGCTCCTGGCTCCTGGCTTCGGTTCAGCACAGCTCTGGCCATTGTGGCCATTTGAGGAGTGAACCAGCAGTTGGAAGACCTCTCTCTCTCTCTCTCTCTCTCTCTGTGTGTGTGTGTGTGTGTGTGTATGTGTGTAACTGTGACTTTCAAATAAAATAAATAAATCTTAAAAAATAATTAAATAGGGGCCGGCGCTGTGGCACAGCGGGTTAATGCTCTGGCCTGAAGTGCCAGCATCCCATATGGGCACCGGTTCAAGACCCGGCTGCTCTACTTCTGATCCAGCTCCCTATATGGCCTGGGAAAACTGTAGAAGATGGCCCAAGTCCTTGGGCCCCTGCACCCGCGTGGGAGATCTGGAAGAAGCTCCTGGCTCCTGGCTTGAGATTGGTGCAGCTCCAGCCATGCAGCCAATTGGAGAGTGAACCATCAGATGGAAGACCTCTCTCTCTCTCTCTCTCTCTCTCTCTCTCTCTCTCTCTCTCTCTCCCTCTTCTTTCTCTCTTTGCAACTCTTACTTTCAAATAAATAAATAATTTTTAAAAAACTAATAAAAGAAAAAAGAATAAAACAAAAGAAAACAAGAAAAAAAACCTGTCAACTAAGAATACTGCACCCAACAAATCTCTCATTTATAAATGAAGGTGAATTAAAGCATTTAAAAAATAAGCAGAAATTGAATGAATCTTTCACCATTCTTCTAGCCTTACAAGTGATACTTAAAGGTGTTCTACACACACAGACGAAGACAGCACCATAAAAGAATGTGAAGGCAGAAAATCTCCTCAAAAAGTACAAAGGAAATCCAAAAAACAAACAATAGAAATATTTTTATCAATAACAATCTTGAATGTAAATAGCCTAAATTCTCCAATTAAAAGACATAGCCTGCTTGAATGGATTAAGAAACAAGACCCACTAATTTGCTGCATACAAGAAACACACCACTCCAACAAAGATAAGATTGAAAGTAAAATGGTGAAAACAGATATTTCACGCCTAAAAAGAAAGTGAAAGAGAGCAGGAGTAGACATCCTAGATCAACCAAAATAGACATTAATACAAAAACTGCTTAAAAAGATAAAGATTGGCCAGCATTGTTGTGTAGTATGTTAAACATACACCTGCAGCACCAGCATCCCATATGGGCCCCAGTTCGAGTCCCAGCTGCTCCATTTCTAATCCAGCTCCCTGCTGATGTCCTAGATATACAAGTGAGAAAGGAGGAAGTCAAATTATCCCTGTTTGAAGATATGATCCTTATACAGAGGGGAACCAAAATCCACTAAGAGATTATCGAAACTCATAAGAGTTTCAATAGAGTTTAAAGAATTGCAGGATATAAAATCAACAAAAAAATAAATAAATAGCCTTTGCACACATAAACAATTCCATGGCTGTGAAAGAACTTTTAATGTCATTCACATTTACAATAGTTGCAAAAACTTTTAAGTACCTTGGGATAAGTGTAACCAAGGAAGTGAAAAATCTCTACAATTAAAATGATAAAACATCTGAAAATCTCCCATGTTCATAAATTAGAAGAATTAATACCATTAAAAGGTCTGTACTACTCAAAGCAGTTCACAGATTGAATGCAATCACAATTAAAACACCAAAGACATTCTTCTGAGATCTAGAACAAATGACCCTAAAATACATATGGAATCAGAAGAGATTCTGAATAACTAAAGCAAGTGTAAACAATAAAAATAAACCTGGAGGCATCACAATACCAGATTTCAAGACATGTTACAGGGTAGTTATAATCAAAACAGTCTGGTACTGGCACAAGAATAGACATGTGGAACAATGGAACAGATGAAAGACCCCAGAAATTAATTTATATGTATACAACAAACACATTTGACAAGTAAGCTGAAAGCACTCCCTGGAGAAAGCATTAATCTCATATTATTTTGGTACCTTGAATACAGAATATTTTCTTTTATTTCAGGACTTTCTCAGATGTTTTCCTCCCCAGTACCACATTCTTTCAGCTCAGTCTTTAGGTTTCAGCAGTATATCACTTCCTACAGAAAGCTCTTCCTGATTTCTGAAACCTCAGGTCAGAATTCTTCCATTGTGATCTCTTAGCATCTGGAGCTTGCTCCCTCAGAGTACTTAACACAATGCTGGTATACTTAAGATCAACAGACAGTGATTTTAGTATGGTGGGTAAGTACATTTTGCTGTAGAAAGAACACTGAAGGAAAGAGTGGTTATTTTCATCTCTATGCAACCTTTTGGTTTTCCTGGAATTGTTCATTGCCTTCAATTTTCTTTCTCCTTCTTTTCTTCTTTTCTCCTTTTCCCTGCTTTCATTTCTCTTTTTCTCTATTTTCATTATTGCTATTTATCATATTTATTTATGGCATCTTTATCCAATTAGATACTTTATTAGAATCTTTAATTTGTTCAGAGATCATACAACTAAAGGCATTCATGTTTTAGTACCAATTCCTATAGTGTTATTTTGGAATTCCCTTTACAATTTTACTAAATTGCTTTGATTTTTTCTATATTGCAGCCCATACATTTTTTCTTAAGTTGTACCTCTGTTCAGTTGTAGCATACACTAAAGTAATTATCTAAGAAAATATCTATGAAAGTAAGATTTTCAGAATATTTAATTTGGAAATATCACAATTTGATCCTCACACTTAACTAAGTGTGGTGATAATAGATTAAAAATCAGTTTCTCTCCAGCATTTTGAAGACATTCTATCATTGTTTTCTAGCACCTGGTATTTCTGATAAGTTTTGAATTTTTTATTTAAATAATATTAGTCATACAAAACAGTTTCTAAGATAATACACTACAAAGTAATTATATATACCTTCCTCCAACTTTTCCTAATTTTATCATCCTACATAATGATGTTCTGTTTGTCACAACTATGAAATTTTTTGTCTCTCAAAGGATTATATTTTAATTTATTTTTTAAGAAATACAAGCTTCATAAGTTCAACTTTAGAAATATAGTTATTCTTCCCACCATACCTGCCCTCCCACCCACACTCCCACATATCCTCCTCCTCCCTCTCCAATGGTCAGTCTATTTTCTATTAAGATTCATTTTTATTTAACTTTGTACATAGAAGACCAACTCTATAATAAGTAAAGAATTCAACAATTTGCACACACAAACACACACACATACAAAACTGTTTGAGAACTAGTTTACAGTTAATTTTCATAACACAATTCACTGAGGACAGGGGTCCTGCATGGGGAGTTATTGCACAGTGACTCTTGTTGTTAATTTAACAATTAACACACTTATGAATGATGTCAGTGACCTCCTGAGGCTCTTAACTTGAGCTGCCTAGGCTATGGAAGCTTTTTGAGTCTGCAAACTCCATCAGTATCTGGACAAGGCATAAGCAAAGTTGAATTTCTCTCCTCCCTTTAGAGAAAAGTACATCCTTTTTTGATGGGTGCTTCTATCTGCTGGGGTCTCACTCACAGAGATTCTTCATGTGGAACATTTTTGTCACATGGTTTTCCATGCCTGTAATGCCCTCAAAGGCTTTTCAACCAGACCAGGAAAGCTTAAGGGCTGATCTGGAGGTCAGAGTGTTACTTAAAGTGATTGTCATTCTATGCATCTCCTGTGTGGGCTGCTTCTCATGTTGGAACATTCTCCCTTTTTTAATTTTATCTATTATTATTACAATACACTTGATCCTACTTATATGACCACTGTAACACTTAATCCTATCTATATGTTCAACTTAATAATTAATATGATCACTATAACAATAAAGATGGTATTTTTACCAAGTTAATGGGATTTGGAGTCCCATGACAAGCTTTGAACTGTAGCCTTACCGAATCACATAAGGCATTCAGATCTGGCTAAAAAGCCCATGAGAGTTTCTCAGGCATGGAAAGCCAAGACACTCTGGC
This sequence comes from Lepus europaeus, assembly GCF_033115175.1. Taxonomy (NCBI): domain Eukaryota; kingdom Metazoa; phylum Chordata; class Mammalia; order Lagomorpha; family Leporidae; genus Lepus; species Lepus europaeus. Next base: position 6,887,177 of record NC_084832.1, on the reverse strand, counting down.
AAAAAAAAAATGACCTAAATGAAAAATCTCTATGAGTGAGATCCCAGCGGAAAGAATGGGCCATCAAGGAATGAGGTACCTTTCTCTGAAGTCAGGAGAGAACTTCCACTTTGACTATGACCCTGTCTAAACAAGATCAGAGTTGGCAAACTCAGAAGGCTTCCACAGCCTTGGCAGCTCATGACAAGAGCCTAGGGTGATTACTGACGCCATAAACAAGAGTATCAATTGTTAAATCAACAACAGGAGTCACTGTGCACCTGCTCCCCATGTAGGATCTCTGTCCTTAATGTGTTGTATTATGTGAATTAATGGTATAACTAGTACTCAAATAGTACTTTACACTTTCTGTTTCTGTGTGGGTACAAACTTTTGAAATCTTTATTTAGTATATACTAAATCGATCTTCTGTATATAAAGATAATTGAAAATGAATCTTGATGTGAATGGGATGGGAGAGGGAGTGGGAGATGGGATAGTTGTGGGTGGGAGAGAGGTTATGGGGGGGAGCCACTGTAATCCAAAAGCTATACTTAGGAAATTTATATTTATTAAATAAAAGTTTAAAAAAACTGTAGCCATAGACATAAGTCCATAGGAATGCATGCAGAACTACACAACTTTAAAGTTATAAACTTCCTACTCCCTCTCTTATTCCCATTCTTGTTTTATACTGACATCTAGTTTCAGTTGACTTTATATATGTATTATTAAGTCCATGTTAAGTAAAAAGTTCAACAAACAGTATGAAGAAAAAATGAAAAAAAAAAAAAAAAACGAACAAACAAAAAAAAAGAAACTGTTCCTTGAGAGTCAAGACAAGGGCTCAAGTCATCCCTATTTGAAGTGTCAATTTCACTTCTACAGATTTTATTGTATGTGCTCTATTAGTTCTCACAGATCAGGGAGAACATATGGTATTTGACCCTTTGGGATTGGCTTATTTCACTAATTATGTTTTCCAGATTTGTCCATTTTGTTGCAAATGACATGATTTCATTTTTTAACCACTGTAGAGTATTCCATAGTGAACATATCCCATAATTTCTTTATCCAGTTTTTGATTGATGGGCATTTTGGTTGATTCCATGTCTTAGCTATTGTGTATGGAACTGTAAGAAACATGGAGGTGCAGATAACTCTTTTGTTTACTAATTTCATTTTTCTTGGGTAAATTCCCTGGAGTGGGATGGCTGGGTCATATGGTAGGTCTACATTCACATTTTTGAGGTAGCTCCATACTGTCTTCCATAGTGGCTTTACCAGTTTACATTCCCACCAATAGTGGATTAGGGTACCTTTTTCCCCACATTCTTACCAGCATTTGTTGTTTGTTGATTTCTGTATGAAAGCCATTCTAACTGGAGTGAGATGAAACCTCATTGCTGTTTTGACGTGCATTTCTCTGACAGCTAGTGATCCTGACTGTTTTTTCATGTGTCTGTTGGCCATTTGGATTTCCTCTTTTGAAAAATATCTGCTTAAGTTCATGGCCTATCTCTAAGTGGGTTGTTTTGTTTTGTTGCTGTGCAGTTTCTTGATCTCTTTGTCGTTTCTGGCTATTAATCCTTTATCAGTTGCATTGTTTGCAAGTAATTTTATCCCATTCTGTCAGTTGCCTCTTCATTTTTCTGAGTGTTTCTTTTGCTGTACAGAAACTTCTTAATTTGATGTAATCCCATTTGTTGACTTTGGCCTTGACTGCCTGTGCCCCTGAGGTCTTTTCCAAGAAGTCTTTACCTATGCTAATGTCTTGCAGGGTTTCCCTAATGTTCTCTAATAATTTGATGGTGTTGAGTCATAGATTTAGATCCTTTAATCCATGTTGAGTAGATTTTTTTTTAAGGTGTAAGGTAGGGGTCTTGCATGTGGAAATCCAGTTTTCCCAGCACAACTAAGAAATTAACATCAGGAAACTATTAACTAAAATACGGACCCTGCTTTGGTTTCATTAGTTGTTTCTCTGTTTTGTTTGCCATTTTGGTATCTTATGCACCGTTTCCTCAGTTCTCCTCAGTCCCCTCCAATCCGTGACAGTTCCTCAGTATTATTTTGCTTTACATGATGTTGACACTTTGCAAAGAACTGGTCAGATTGGCATATTTTCTAAAATTTACCTCCATTTTGCCTTGACTGGTGTTTTCCCATGACGAGTTTTGGGTTATGGATTGGTGGAAAGAATGCCATTTAAGTGAATGCTTCTCTTCTGAGAAGAATGTGGTAGAGTGTTATTGTTATTTTTGTGGGTAACCAGATTTTTCTCAGTGGTTATTTCCTATGATTTTAAGGGATGTTTCCAAGTTCGGGTCTTTCCATTCATCAGTAAACATTCTTGGAAATGCCTGTTTGTATATCTGAGCCATGATAAAGTTCTTATTTATTTCCTCTTTGACATTTCCTGTTTTCCTTTATCTTTGTCATTTGATCTTGTTTATGTCAGAATTTATTAGATTTTTGTTTATATGGTATCTTTCTTCTGTTAGTAAATTAATTTTGTAGATAACAAGAAACTGGCTTGTATTGGTCTCTTCTCACAAATCTCCCTGTCTGACCTCCACACCATCAAAACTAACATACAGAGACATAATTTAGCCTCTTTCTTCTTTCAATAATTAAAAAAAATCCTTTTGTCCTATTTTGGCCTCTAAATCCTTCAAAGCAATGACTCTTGGTTCTCAGCATTCCTCAACCCCTTCTGGTCGACAGCTGACGGGGTGGGCATGCTGGTTGTGTGCCTTGGCTTTCTCTCCACAGTCCTGAAGGGATGGGAGCCAAGAGTTTGGTCATTCTGACACCAGACACTGTAAGCAAAGCGTGGCTGTGTTTTCTCTGGCGAATGGAGAAGATAGACTACGTTGACATTGACAGGAAGGGCTTCGGTTACCAGCTGCTCAGCTTTGGGTCACTTGGGTTCCCGTAAGGCTTCCAGCCACTGGCATGAGGTAATGTTTCCTTTGTCTTTAGCAACACTCGTCACAAGCAAGTTTTAGACTGTTAGATAAAAGTTAATTTTATGATTTTCGTTTCCCCATTAAAGTGGGTCACATGCAGAAAACATAAATTGGAGGCTGTCTTGCAGATTTTCATGTTGTGGTTTACTCTGGCATCCCCATTCACTATTGAGTTACTTTTGAAAATAGTGTAAGCTCACATTCTATGAATACCTCATAAAAATCATTCTATCAAATACAAACAAATTGCTAAGCAAATTAAAGATTTTCATCATTTACTAGAAATCTTAGTTCTCCTAACTATAGTCAATAGATTCTTACAGGTAATTCTGAATAATCCAGAGGCTATTTATCAAGATTACATACTACATCCACGCTGTTTCTTCCTCCTTCTAGAAGATGATCAGTTTTAGTCATGTCAGTATCAGTACCTGTATTAGTACTTCCACAATGATGGAAGAGAGGCAGTAAGTTTCCCGGGTCTGTTACCTTGATTTTTACCATAAATCACAAATGACAGAATTCAAACAAATGGTTAAAATGAGCCTTAAGATTATTCATGGATTACAGTAACTGCCTATCAAACATTAATGAGTGTACATGAAGTTGTTCTATATTTAATTTGTGCAATAAATTCCCTTTTGGATAAATATATGAAAAGAGGATGACCTTGTTAGTTAAACTGATACTTAGAAAATTTCAGTAACTCTGACAGTCTGCCAATATGAACAACACTTGCTGATGTCATAGCACTTCTTTAATTTTTTTTTTTTTTTTTGACAGGCAGAGTGGACAGTGAGAGAGAGAGAGACAGAGAGAAAGGTCTTCCTTTTTGCCGTTGGTTCACCCTCCAGTGGCCGCCGTGGCCAGTGCACTGCGGCTGGCGCACTGTGCTGATCTGAAGGCAGGAGCCAGATGCTTATCCTGGTCTCCCATGGAGTGCAAGGCCCAAGTACTTGGGCCATCCTACACTGCACTCCCGGGCCATAGCAGAGAGCTGGCCTGGAAGAGGGGCAACTGGGATAGAATCCGGCACCCCAACCGGGACTAGAACCTGGTGTGCCGGTGCCGCAAGGCGGAGGATTAGCCTATTGAGCCACGGCGCCGGCCCATGGTACTTCTTTAAAACATAACTTATTCAGTGACATGGAGATGCAAAACTTAATAAATGAGTTTGATGGAGCAGGTATCAATATGTGCAGGTTGACTTCCCTCAGAAGCCAAATGTGTGATTTGGCCTTGAACTTGTTCCTACATCTTCTTACTCCCTAGTTCATTTAATGGTGTCACCATTCATTCAATTCCCAGACAGTACTCATTGGATACACAAGGCTGTATGATACTTGGAAGAATCCTTTAAAACCAAAGCAAATAAATCCTTCTGAGTGTTTGGTCATTTGATCTATGAGGATTGCCTAGAATGTAGGTTCTTTTAACAGTAAAACTTGGATATTTTATTTTGGGCGGAACTTCAGGGAATGTTCAGTGCTATATGATAGAGGAAATCAGACGTAGTTTTCTTTCATATATATTGGAGGAAATTTGGAAAAAATGCTTAATTGCAAATCCCTCTTTCCATGTACAAATGAGAATATTTATTTTTGAATGTTCCTCATGAGGATATTTATTGATATATATAATCAAGTGGCTTGTATAGTACTGGCGTTTAGAAGTACTCAATTATTTATAGAATTACATGAATAGAAAGAAATATAAATATCTGTTCCCGATGACATAACATAAAAATTATGTATCCCAGAGAGTTAAGAAAAGCAAAGAATAGATTTGAAATAAAATTGTCTATTGAGGAAATATGAATATGAAGCAGAATCATGTTGAGAGTGCACACTTTCCACAAGTAGGTTTATGGGAAGCAAGGACAGAATTCTCATGTCTCGTCAATGATTTATGCACTGTAGGCATTAAGGTACTCAGCATTTCCTCTTGTCTCCTTTTGTCTGTGCAGCTATACTTGGTAACCAGTACCATTTCCCCTTCAACTCTTCCTTTCTTCCCTTCATTCTAATAATGACCTATAAGTACAAGAAAAATTACTGTCAGGTAAAAGCCTTTTTAATAGATCCTGCAATGAAAATTATAACTACTTTAAAGCAGTAAAATTGTAATCCTAAGAGGTAATACTCAGACATGTTCTTTCTAAATACTCATTTAACTCTTCCCTGATATTTTCTGATACTCTTCAAGAGATTCCCCTCTTAAAGAACCAACACATAAAGTATATCCACTCTACCCCTAGAGGTAAGAGCCACTATAATCCCGTATTTTATTATGATAGGGATAGTTAAGTGGAAAGATAGGTGATGTCAAGCACTCAGATGATCATACTTAGGATGCGAGAAAACATAACTTTCCAGACCTCTCCAGCATGTGGCCTATGAAATGCAAGATGAAATGCAGAGAAGGTACAATTCAAAAAAATTAAGCTAAGAAAAGATCTCAGAGAAGTTAACACAGGCCTATGGCTTCATGGTGGACTCTTCATCTACGTCCTGTTCACACCCAGTGTATCTTATGATTCATGATGTCCAGCTTCCAGGTGGCTGGAAAAAGTACCTTGCTCAATTGGGTACTAATTATGCAAAAATTCGTATTTTTCACAAAAATAGGAATTAACATTTTGTTTTTAAATTATAAAAGGCACTGATGCTGTGAAATCATTCAACAGATTATTTCATTTAACCTATTGAATAACTGAATATTTGATTATTATTATTGTTATTACTGTTGTTGTTTCATGGTTGTGGAATCTGAGATTTTTTAAAAGGGTAGGCAATTCGACTAAGCGCCTTTGGTTGTCACTCAGGCAGTCTAACACTGGTACCTGCTCCTCATGGCTTTATGCTGACTCCGTGTAGCTAAATGGCCAGAGATGGGTGAGTTACCCTGGACTACAGAGAGCGAGTTCCCTGGACATCTGGAAGTGAATACTTTTCCACTGAGGTCTTTGAAGGAAAATCTGCCTCTCTACTAAATCAGAAAAATTTTTTGAAAACTGTTAGAACATTATCTTTTTTTATTTTACAGTGGTTTTTTTTTAACTATACACTCAAGGTTGCCTGTTCATAATCATTCGCATTTCAGTTTCTTTTTATCATAATCTATGTTGCAAATGATCACGCTGAGTTTCTTAGCTCCCAAGACTCTATTTTATCTGAAACAGTTTTTATTTTACATCAACTCAATCAACACTTTTGGAGTGCAGGCTATGTGCCGGGCACAGCTGCCAATTTGAGATACAGCATTTGTGGCTGGGTGAAGTAACCTGTGTCATGGAATGTAGCTCTCTAGGTGCATACCCGAGGTGAAGGGAACTCAACACAGCACTCAGCTTACCCCGCAGGGAGAGGAGAAACCCACCACATTTTCTGACCCTAAAAACAAGGCAGGTAACAGCTTGCTAAAGTGAGACACCTGCCTGAGCCAAGGCACAATGGGCAAAGGCTTGGGTGCCCATTTCTACAGGTATTAAGAGTGCCATGTGGCTGCAAGGGATGCTACCCTGAAGGTCACAGGGAGAAGTCTGGAAAGGTAGAGAAGTAACAATGTTGACCAGAAAAGAGACTTTTTAAGGGAGAGTGGCTGGGCACTTCGAAATAGTAAAGTCACACAATTATAAAATCTATGCAATACCACTCTGGTGAACACGTGGATGCACATGACAGGGACGCCACATTGTTGACTTTTCCTTGATGCCTCAGTACACTTTGCTTATATTTGGTCAATGAGCACATTATGCATTTGAAGATCCATGAAATGGTTTCCACAACACAGGAAAACCTAACTTAGAAATCAACGATGAGATGAGGCCCACGGGAAAAGGAATGCCATGTGGAGCATCTTGTTTCCACCTCAGAAGGAAGAAGCTTGGAATAAGGAAGAAAGGTGTTCAAATGGGGCTTCAGTCAGGTCTTCCTCCACATCCTGCTTCCAACGTCCACAAAACTGGAAGGATTTGCCATCAACTGGACCACCTGGCTGGTTTGCCAGGGCCCACTCTCACTTTCAACATGTTCGAAGAGTCACGAACATACAGCCATTGTTTGACATCTCTCAAATTTTCAAATGTTGGGCCTTCTAAAAAGGAGTACTGAAACAAAAATGAAGTATGAATTGCCACTTTTCAAGGACCTCCTTGTGTGGTAGGCAGTGCACGTATGAGCTAGAATATTCATCTAGGCAAAGGAAGAGGAATTATAACAGTCCCAGTGGCAAACCCTTGGAGATAAGCCTCCTCTACCCTCAGTGCTTCCTTCCTCCTGCGCTGTATTTTACTCCTTTGAAGTATGTCGGACTGTGACCTCCATCGTTCATATCTGTAAACTGCTCTCTCCTTTGATGGCAAGGATATTTTCCCCTATTCCAGCATTTCCCACCCAATATTGAGAACTGTGCTTTTTACACAGTGGCAGGTCTATAAATATTTTCTAGTAGAAAATGAAACTTTAAAGCCAAGCTAAACTTCTGATTCCAGCTCATGCAGTAATGTGAATCCTTCTTGAATTTGCAGTGTGCAGCTTAAAGACTGAGCCGAATCAGTGGCATCCTGGTCTGGGCAGGGTGAGCTGGGATAAGAACCATCCTAGTGGGGGAAGGAGGTGTGGGAGCCATGAGAATGTCTGGTGTGGGCGATGTTGTGTTTTTTTTTTTTTTTCTTTTGTAAATAAAATCAGGTATCTGTCTTTTCATCAATAATTAACTCCAAAGCTTCCATTTTATTTTATTCCATAAAATAGGCATTTTAATTATATATTTTGAATTCGTTGTCTGTCCTTCCAACAAAAGTTACATTGAAAGAGAAAATCAATAATATTTAAATAAAAAGAAACGAAGAAATTCATCCATAACCTGTCTTTTCCTTCTCCCTATCTGTTTGTCTACCTTCAGCTTCACATGACCCATAGCCATATGCTGCAGGAAAGCCTTCAGCAACTTTCAAAGTGATCCAGTTCAAGAAGCATCCTGGACGCTAGTGTCCCCCTCAACGATACCCCACACACTGAGTGGTAGAGAGGGAGAGAGATCCTTCCCTCCCTTAAATTACTCATCGTAAGGGGTTTATCCTTTTCCTGTGACTCATTATGATGTACAACTGTTACTGAGTATGTGCGATATATCAAGCTGTCTGCTTTATCTTTGACAAGCATCGTGCTACTCAAATATTTGAAATAATGGAGTTAATTGTACTTATGAAACTTATTTATGAAGGTATGAAGACACAGCTTATATCTGATTTTTAAACACAATATATGAATATAATGCTTTCACACACATCCTTTCAGAAAGTGCACACACAATTAAATATTTGATGAGTGCCTGACAGTGAATAAGAGTATAAATGTATTTAAATGATTATTTGTCATTACTTTTAAACCAAATATGTTATTGGTAAACCTTAAGTTTCATTATGTCAAAACAATTATGAATTCTTTACTGGTACATGTATTGTAGCATTTACTGTCTTATTTTATCTTATCAAATGTGAAAATGAACATGTTAACCACAATTTTGATGATGTTTATTACATCATAGTCCAAAATACTGCCATAAAGATAGATAAAATGTCTTAGTAGTTTCATTTTCCTAGAAATATACCTAAATGGAAATCATTGAGTACACCCTTCGTTTATCTGGTGTTTTCACTCAGAATGAGATTTAGTCACATTATTGTGTGTATGAGTATTTCATTGGTTTTTATTATTTGATAATACTCCACTGCATGGATATGTTGGTTTGTATATTGTATTATATAATATATATGTATGAATATTTGTGTGAACTTCAAATTGGTACTATTACAAATAAAATTGCTATGAATATTTTTGAGCAAGTCTTAATATGAACATGTGCTTTTATTTCTTGTCAGGAAATACTTAAAATAGAAATCAATAAATCCTAGGGTAGCTGTTTACTTGAATTTTTAAGCAATTGACAAGCTTTCTTAAAGTGACTCCATGGTTTTCTGTTCTAACCAGTAGTGTGTGAGAATCAAATTTCCCTCCATATGCTTGAATAAAATAAGTATGGTTACTCTTTTGAACAGTATATAACTGTATCATATTCTGTATTACGTTTTTGACAGCTAGTTATGTTTTTCTAGTAGCTAATTATACTTAGTGTCTTTTAGTGTGCTTAATACTATCTATACATTTCCTTTGATGATGTATCTGTCCAAATCATTTTCCATTTTAGAATTTATTTCTTTGTTTTGAGATTTGAAAATTGTTAAATATTTTCTCAATCTAAGGCTTGCCTGCTATCTCATAGTATCTTTTGTAGGACAGAGATTTTAATGTTGATGAATTGCAATTTATCAAGTTATCATTTAAGAACTTTTGATTAAATGTCTAAAACATTTATACCTAAATCAAAGTCATGGAAGATCTTTGGCAATCTTTAAGGAAAATATAGTCTTTCACCCTTGAGCATGATTTTAACTAGGAATTTTTCATAAGTATTTTCTGGAATATTATTTAGTTTCTTTGATTACACCATGCTTCTGTTTCTTTGTTTGCCTTATAATTTTTTGCTGTGAATTAAGCCTTCGAAGAAACAACTCTTGCTTCTAGTCTTTGCACACTGGTGTTTTGTAGGGGATCTTCCCTATAATGTTGGATGGAATTTCTAGGACTTCTCAAACTTTCTCTGATCTGCTGACATTTGACATTTCCCATCAGAACTGAAGCTTCCTTCAATATATCACTTGCCTCTTTTTCAACTGCTTCTAAACTCTAACACCATCTTATCTAAGTTACCAGTTCCACCAGACAGACACAGGCACTTTAGATCATGCAGGGAAACTAGAATGTTACATGGATAGCCCACTCTGGTTTAAGTTCTGCAAGAAGTTCCAGTGTAGGTGGTTCCCTCTTATTTACCCTGTGCTATGCTACATAGAGGAACAGCTACAAAAGTGCTGTGCCAAACATCACAATATTTCCTACATGCTTCTTTGGAGTCTTGTCTGGGGTTCACAATGCCATGGATTTTGCAGCTTGTCGATCGGAAGCTAGAATTTTCAGAGTTGCTCTGGTCCACAGATTGCTGTTAAACCAGTGTCATTTTAGTATAAAGAGAGCCCCTTGATTCCCAGTCCGTCATCATCATTCTAATGTCACTCAATGAATTTTGAAGTTTTGTGGTGAAGTATATCAACATCTAAAATGCTATGTCTTTTTAATGAATTAAACTCTTTCTTTATTATAAAATCAGCTTCTTCAACAATGGTGATATCCTTTCCTATTCTTATGCAATCTACTTTATATTGAGATTACTATTAATACATCAGCCCATATTTACTTTAATTAATGATAATATAATATATTGTTTAGGCAGGGTACAGTTAGGTCTTATTTTTTGTTCAATCTGACAGTTTTCCTTTTTTAAAAAAGATTTATTTATTTATTTGAAAGCCAGAGTTAGAGAGAGAGAGAGAGAGAGAGAGAGAGAGATTTATCTATCATTCGCTGGTTTACTCCCTAGATGGCCACAATGGTTAGGGCTAGGCCAGGCTGAAGCCAGGAGACAGAAGATTCATCCAGGTTTCCTATGTGGGTGGGGGCCATCTGCTGCTGTTTCCCCCAGGCCATTAGCAGAGAGATGGATCAGAAGTGGAGCAGCAAGGACAACAACAGGCACCCATATAGGATGCCAGAGTCACAGGTGAGGGCTTTACCTGCTATGCCACAATACTGGCCTCCAGTCTTTCTCTTTTAATGGAAGTATTTGGACCATTTGTGTTGCTGTGGATTTGTTTCTGGGAGGAGGAGCATGGTGGGGGCAAGAGGTGCGGAGTCACCACACAGACCCCGGGAGTTGGGTGAAAGCAGGCCTGAGGCAAGCAGCCTGCAGACTTGTTTATTTCAGTTGCTACAGCAGCTTATATAGCAAGGCAGCCAATCCGGTCAAGGGGCGGTCTATGCCCTAACCAATCACTCCCTGTTGCCAGGCAGTTTCCGAAGCCATCCAATCACAGCCTGTTGCCAGGCAGTTTCTGTTGTCAGTAGCCATCTTGGCATGGCCTTTTCATTCCACCACACTTCTCCTTCTTCGTTTATTTTTAAGCAACGGGAGGCGTGATTCTTGGCCATACCATAGTTGACTCCGTTTCCATGTGGTCTCCATACATGGCTATGCCTGTCTTAGGTTGTCCCCCAAGGGATCTTACCCTTCATTGACTAACCAGTGCTCAAAATGGGAAACCATTCTTTGTATCTTTTTTCTTTTTTCTTTCTCAGATAAAGCAGGAGAGGGAATGGGAAGCGGGAGGAGAATGGGTGGGAGGATGGGTACTGTGGGGAGAATCACTATGTACATAATGTTGTATTCATGAGATAAATACAAATTAAAAATAAATAAATAAAAATTAATTTTGTTTATTTGTAAGGCACAGTTACAGAAAGAGAGTGATAGAGGCAGAGACATTTTTAATTCTGTTTATTGTCTCCATACACTTATTCCTATCTATATGATCTCTTGATCACTTGGTTCTACATATATGGTCATTTTAGCACTCAATCGTATCAATTTGGTCTTTATTACACTTAAGCTGCTATTTTTATCAGCCAGCTTAAGGGGTTTCGGGGTCCTATGGCAATTTGTTTAGCTGTGCCCTTAGACATGAGTCCATAGGAAAGTATGTAGGACTATACGCTTTGCAGTTATGCATTTCAAGCACTTCACAGTTATAGCTTTAGGATCTAGTTTAAATCTTCCCACCATGCCCGTCTCCCCACCCACACTCACACCCCCTTCCTCTTCCCTTTCTTATTCTCACTTATTCTTTATTAAGTTGTATTTTTCTTTCTGTTCTAAGGAAGTTTCCCACTGTCTTTTGACTTGCATTAATCACAGTGATAAATCCACTGTCATTGTTAGCTTTGATTCTCTTTATAATTTATCTTCCCTCGGATCTCTGATCTCTAGCTTCATTGAAGATTTTTCCTTTATTACTACATAAGCAAGTTGATTGTGATGTGTTTTGTTTTTGTCTTCACTTTTCTTTTGCTTGAGATTCTTAAACCTCTTGACTCTGCAAGTTTATAGTTTTCATTGAGTTTGAAAATATTTGATCATTATTTCTTTAAACACCTTTTTTTTGGCCCCTTTCTCATTTCTCCTCTTCTTCAGGAACTCCAACAGAATATGTATAAGAAAGCCTGAAACTACTCCACAACCCATTGATATTCTCACTTTTTAAATTAGCTTTTCTTTCTCAGTCTTATTCTGGAAACTGAAATGTAATTGTTATGTCTTCCTGTTCACTTTTGCTATTCTGCATTGTGTAATTTGCTGTTCATCTAATCCAGCAAATTCCTCATCTGCATTAGTATAGTTTTCATTTCCAGAAGTTTTATTTGGATCTTTTTCTTTCTTGTATCTTCCACATCCTATCTAACTTGATAAGTTATAGGGTACTGTTATAGCAATCACTCTAGCATTCTTATCTATTTATTATAACACTTTCACCAGTTTTAACTCAGTTTCAGTTGATGAATTTTGTTATGGTTCATACTTATCTGCTTTTTTGCATGTCTGGTGATCTTTGTTCAGGTTCGCTACATTGTTAAAGTATTGAAGAGTGACTGTTGGACATATTATCCTATTATAAAAATCCTTAACCTTTTGGAAATTCAGTTAAGTTGATAGCAGATGTATTAACATTTTGGATCTTCCATGATAGGTGAATGTAAAGCAATATTCAATGCAGGAATAAATACTTATCACTAGTGAGTTGCAGCTTTTCTAAGTGTTCTATTAAATACACAATGAATTGTAAAGTTCCCAAGTGAAGCCTTTGTCAATAAGCACTAGTCTTTCTCTGTTTGATTGTGGTACACTTCAATTTTTTCAGATAATTATTTTTCTTATCCTGCTAGTTTCTTCATGTAAGTGTTGATCACCTAGTAGCTGAATATCAAAGATAACTGTTACATGTATTAGTAGGGCTCTCTGTCTCTCCCCCTCTCCTTCCACCTCATTCCCTTCTCTAGAGCATGACTCTGAGAAGTTTAACTACCCGCCTTACTCTATCTCCTTGTCAGCTCAAGAATATTCCTGGATTCTGTCTGCATTGCTTCTCTCCGTGCCATAGCTTGAAAACTACTAATGCAATCTGGGGAAATTTTAGTATTCACGTTATTTGCTTATGACCTGTCAGAGATCACTGTCCTTTGCTCTCAGAGAAAATATCTTTCAAAGTGTTCTTTTATATATTTTACACATTTTTTTCCTGTGAAATAAAACATTTGGCCCTCACTGGTTCATCTCATACTGATATTCATCTGGAAAATTCTTATTTTATGGTCCTTCTTATTATTTCATTTTTTAAAAAAGTTTGTTCATTTATTTGAAAAGCAGATAGGAAGAGACAGAAAGACAGATCATCCACCCACTGGTTCACTCTCCAAATGGCTGCAACAGCCACAGCTGAGTCAAATAGAAGCCAGGAGCTTCATCCAGGTCTTGTACAAGGGTGCCAGAGGTCCAAGTACTTGGGCTATCTTCTGCTGCTCTCCAAGAAGCGTCAGCAGGGAACTGGATAGGAGTGGAGCAGCTAGGTCTTGAATTGGTGCCCATATGGGATGCTAGCCTGACAGGTAGCAGCTTAAACCCCTGGGTCAGAATGCTGACCCTTAATGCTGTTATTTCTTGATGAAATACTCTATTGTGTAGATAACATCATGCCTGTAGTCTCAATATTTTCTTTTGCATTTGTTTAAGTATTTCACTACTCTATTGATTAGGTAGCAGATCTATTTTGGTGAAGAATATTTGCAACTTTTCAGGCATTTTAGGGACAGCTCCAAAATAATAATGAAGGAAGGTATCTTTGAAATTCATTTCAATGCCTTACAAAGGACACAAGGGATGACATTTGTAAATAAGAAAATTAAGAGTAGTTTTATCGTCTACAGGAAAAAAATTGGCAACAACAAAATCAGCTTCTTTTTGCCAAATAAATGGACATAAAAAAGAAATCATTGGCACTGGCAGGAAAAAATGTCATTGAAAATTGTCTCTGAGCAATTTTCCTTTTGTACTCTAAAATATTCACATCAGCAAATGTAAATAAGCAGTTAATGAATAAATCTAATAATTTATCCTGTTTTTCAGCGTAATTAAAAGCATTTCATAATCTAAGAACCAGATATTGGTGAAAAGTATGTATGTATCTGTTAACAAGTTTGGAACCAACTTCAGGAGTATCTATTCTGATAAATAAACTAAAGACATAGATTTTTAAGACTATTTCCAGGGATTTTTTGGAAAATCAATCTACAGAAGAATCTATCTTTGCAAAGGATTAGCTTCAGTATTTTGGCTTCCTTTTGCTCTTCTCTAGTAAACTGGGAGACAGGAATAAGTTGTTTTATAAAATTATTACTTGATAATAACATATCAGATTTTATTTTTGGCTTATATTTAACCACTGCAAATTCAAATTTAAATATTTTCTCTACCAAGAGAAATCTATTCCATGCAGTGTTGCTGGGAAAGATCTTCAATCTAAACATAATTTGATATCTGAATCTTGACTTGTTTGGTTGAACAACAAAGGTAACCACATAAGAGAAGCTATTATGAAAATTAAAAGCAATGATTAACATTTCAGTGACACTGAGCAGGCTGAAAAGTTTCATGTCTATGTCAAATTATTCATTGCAATGATCCTATGGTTCTGTTTTTAATCATTAACTTATTGGGTATAACTGTTGCCATAGTTCCAATGAGCAATTATAAAACTTAATTTAAAAGGAGCGACCCTAAGTATTATTGCTTGTGAGCTCACATAGAAATCAACAGCAAAATACAGGACAAAAGTTTAATGTTCACAAGTCAAATACATAGCGAAGATTTTTTTTTCAAATATTTATTTATGTATCTGAAAGCCAGTGTTACAGAGATACAGGGAGAGACAGAGAGGTTTTTCATCCCTGGTTCACTCCCCAGATGGCTGTAATGGCAGCACTGGGTCAGGCTGAAGCCAGGAACCAGGGGCTTTTTTCCAATGTCCCATGTGGGCACTAGGGGCCCAAACACTTGAACCATCCTCTGTTGCTTTTCTCAGGCCATTAGCAGAGAGCTGGATTGGAAGTGGAGCAGCTGGGACTCCAACTTACGTTCATATGAGATGCTGGCATTATGTGAAGTGGCTTTACCTGCTATACCACAGCACAGTTCCCCTAGAAAAGATTCTTATTACATATCTGCGGAGAAAGAATCACTAAAGGAAAATGGTAGAATATTAGTGAGACTTTATGAGCTAAACCATAATGAAAAGGTAAATATTGAGTGATCCAAGTGTTTATTTCCCCAATTTTATTAAAGAGAGAAATAGAAAAGTCTCATGCATTTGCCTCTTCCATGAAACAAACAGCCTTGTGATTGGGGCTGTGGCACAGGTTAAGCATCTGGTTCACTAGCATTCCATATAGGAGCTGGTTCAAGTCCTGGCTTCTCTACTTCAAAGCCAGGTCCCTGCTAATAAGCCTGGAAAAGCAGTAGAGGTATGGCTCAGTCCTTGGGCCCCTCTGCCCATGGAAAACCCTAAAGAAGTTCCTGGCTCCTGGCTCCTGGCTCCTGGCTCCTAGCTCCTGGCTCCTGTCTCCTGGCCTGGCCCAGCCCTGGTTGTTTGGCCATCTGAGTATTTAACCAGCAGATGGAAAACCTCTCTTTCTGTCCCTCCTTCTCTTTATTTGTAACTCTTTCAAAATAAAATAAATAGCAAAAAAGCAAAGCAAAATAAAATAAATCTTAAAAAATAATAAAAGAGTGAGCCTTGACATTAATTCTCCAGTCTTACTAATAGGGAGTGTCACTGTTCAAAGCCACATGGGGACATGCTCCTGTTCACAATTACCCTGTCATTGTTATACTTTTCAGCAACACCTGAAACAGTCATCAAACACTCGCCATAAAATGTTCGAAACCTACTGGTGTAAGTAAAAGGTACACACTGTACATGTATTTCATTTGCTTTACAAGCGAGATCAGGAAAAGTAACACCAGGCTTATCTGCACTTGAAGGTTGGTGGGAATGATGATTTGGTCTTGATTCAAGGTTGCATCCACTTAAGTTTACTACTGAATGCAATCAAGAGGCACAAAGGATATGTGTTAGGTGAGGGTGAAAGTGAACAGATGTAGCTTCCTAACTCACTTTTGGCTGGAAGAGTGCCCAGAGTCCAATGCAGCTGGCCTAAAGGGAAAACTGCACTTGGTTAGGCTCAGAGCTGCACACCTGTCTGGCCCCTAAACCACCAGCTCCAAGGCCGCAGCTTCACTGTATCCACAAACTCTTGACCTGCTTATCAATGTCCTTGGTCAGTGAGGAAATGCTGAGGAAATGTTCACTTTTTTTTAGAAGTCCATACTGGGAAAGGTATTGTTTTTCACAATACAGGTTGTAATTCTGTAAGGAATTTCAAAAAATAAGAGGATCAAGGGAGCTAGTATTCTTTTTTTTTTCATTTTTTTTAAACTTTTATTTAATGAATATAAATTTCCAGTGTACAGCTTATGGATTACAATGGCTTCCCCCTCCCATAACTTCCCTCCCACCCACAACCCTCCCCTCTCCCGCTCCCTCTCCCCTTCCATTCACATCAAGATTCATTTTCAATTCTCTTTATATACAGAAGATCAATTTAGTATAAAGGTTTCAACAGTTTGCACCCACATAGACACACAAAGTGAAACATACTGTTTGAGTACTAGTTATAGCATCAAATCACAATGTACAGCACATTAAGGACAGAGATCCCACATGAGGAGCAAGTGCGCAGTGGCTCCTGTTGTTGACCCAACACATTGACACTCTAGTTTATGGTGCCAGTAACCACCCTAGGCTGTCGTCATGAGTTGCCAAGGCTATGGAAGCCTTCCAAGTTTGCCGACTCTGATCATATTTAGACAAGGTCATAAAAGACAGGGTGAGGATAGTAACCAATGATCCTAAGAGTGGCATTTACCAGGTTTGAACAATTATACAGCATTAAGTGGGGAAGAGGACCATCAGCTAGTATTCTATGCAATATTCTTTTTTTTTTTTTGACAGGCAGAGTTAGCAATGCAATATTCTTCATGAAAACAATTTAACTTCTGCGTTTTTTTTTTTTTTTTCGGCATAACACCCTGCACTGGCACGCTAGCACTGAAAAACAGAATGCTCAGGAAAGTATAATTTAAGAAACTCAACATTTTTGTTTCCATCTTTACTTAATTGATCCAATTAGTTCACTTTCCTGCTCAAACAACTAAAATTTAGTGATTATACTTTAATTTTTCTTTGAGGATTAAATATCTGAATTTCCATTCTGGGTTTCCAGATTCATTGTACCATACAATAGACTTAAGTCTTTGTAATGAAATTATCCTGTTTAATTCATTTTACCTGTGTTATTTAAATATTATGTATGTCTGATGAACACATGTTTGTGTGTGTGTGTGTGTAGAGGTACTGGGTGGCAAAGTCATAATTATCTCTTTCTGCCATGTGCAATACTGTGAAAAGTGATCCAAATTCATTTGGTAGTTGCTATTTGGGTTATGTACAGTTCACTCATTAAGAAATACAGAAATCAAATTAAATGTGATTGACCTTATACTGCATAACAATTTTAGTATTTTGGAAGCAGGATTCACAGCCTTGACTAGATCTAGCCGCTGCTGAAAGGTTAACCAAGGCACACATTTGCTATGCAAGACGTTCCATCAGGAGGCCCTTGGGAGGAGGGGAGAGGGCAGAACTGCTGCACTGCCTTTCACATAATTATGTTGAGCAAGGTAATTTCATACCAGCCAAATCATAGTTGGGTGCCCCCACAGAATCATAGTATGATATGTATTTTACTCAAAAAAGACAGTAATTTTCATAGTGTGTCTTCATGTCATGTACCATCTTTCCTGCAGCTTTCTTTGGAACAAAATCTCATGTGAATGAACGGGGCAGAAGTTTTTGGGGAACCTTGGTTTCAATGATCAAACAGTCATGCATGCTGCAGCCTCCAGCTCTCCCAGCCTCTAACCCCAATTCCAGAAAATAGAGCTACTGGTGAATATTTGACATAGGAATAGCCAACTACAAGTGTGCACAACAAGATTCAAAAGGAGGGTTTAGGAGATCACATTTCACTTTCCACAATTTGGAACTGGACATCACAGGAGAAATACAGCATTTATCAATGAGAGCCAACGTCTTTTCAGGGTTGGCTGACCCTTGGTTTGTTCAGATGAGTAACAAACGGAACCATGTAACAGAAGCTGTTAAGAAAATTCCAAGCTATTATTAACATTGAAATGACATTGAGTAGCACACTGCTGATCCTCGATAAAGTGCGTGGCTCCTTCACTTCTCATTCCACTTCATGACAGCTTCTTCTCCCCAAAAGATCAGATTGGAATATCATGCGGGACTCCTCCTCCTTCTTCTTATTAGGTCATTTACCAACTCCCAGGTCCCTCGGCCTCTAGCTGTTATTCTCAGTGATTATAACACAGGAATAGATGGTCCTTCCAGTAGCCTGAGAATCTTCTCCAGAAAGCTTGTCCTCACCCTTCCTCCCATGGACATTTCCTAGATGTAGTCATGATCAAGACTCAAGCATATCTCTTTCCAACCAGCACCCTTCTTTCTCAATCCTACTAGTGCCTGGTTCGACATAACCTTGAGCTTCCAGGAATCTACAATCATCAATTCTACTACATATTTACTCTTTTCCTTGCCAGTTCAATCTAAATAATTCTCATGGCCAATAAGCATGAGCACCCGCTCAGGTACTCTGAGTGCCTGGTGTGCCCTCGGTCCACAGTAACTTGGAAAAACCAAGGTAAAATCAACTCTCTCACTTCCTTGCTTGCACGTGTACAGCCATTTATGGTACATACTAATTTGGGGCTGGAGGAACACACGCATCCATACTGGTAGGCCCCACTTCAAGATCCCTAAGCTCACCAGGGCCCTCACACTGCCAGGCAATCACGACCATACCATATTTTCCTGGCACTTCTACCGTCCTTCTCTGTTACATTGCTCTTTCACACTTTTTAGTCTTTCTTCTGCCTTACACATCTTCCTGCACGAATAAATCATCATCAGAGCACAAGCATGCTATCATTTCTTGCATTTCTTAAAATTATTTTACCCCATTTTCCTCTCCACAGTGTGTCCTCCTCCTCCCCAAACAGCACAATGCCTACAAAAGAGTTGTTTGAACTGGATGCTCCTTCCTACTTTCCCCTGCTATTCATTCTAATCAAATTCATCTCCAATCTGTGATTGAAGGTACCACTAGAAGCACCCTGAGCAATAGATTTCTAAAACCTAAACTCAATATTCAGAGTTCGTCTTTGATGTAGTCAGAATTGGACACAGAAGCAGAGGTTTACAGAAATAGAATGGTCTGGAAGCAGCATTGAGGGAGTAAGAGAACATTTATCCACCTCCTCCTTCAAGCACTTTCTTCATTTGGGTCTCAAGGCACAGCTCTGCCTGGCTTCTCCTGTCTTCCAGGCTGATTCTTGCTGGCAACAGCAAAGGCTCAGTCCCTAAATATTTTCCTGTGTGCAAATGAATTCTTCTTGTGCTCACTCCCTTCAGTCCTGTGGCATCTAGTGGCTTGCACACTGCTATTCTGGAATTTCTACCTCCAGCCCCAATTCTTCCCTAGAACTCCAGACTTTTGTGGTATGCATCAACATTCCATTTACCCAAGTACATATCCTTAGGGCTAATCAGTTTCTTACACACTTAACTTCTTGAGATTTCACTTCTTTTGTGCCAGTAATTTGATATTTGTGTGTGTGTGTGTGTGTGTGTCTGGTCTGAAACACAAAAGTGTTTCCTTGGGTCTGCCCAACAATCCTACCTCAAAGTTAGTTTTTCATTCAGTAAAGAACAAATTTCTCAACTTCTCTTCTATCTTGTCTCTAGCACTGTTTCTTCTCTCTCTCTCTCAGTTCATGCCTTAACTTGTATTTCACTGACAAAACAGAAAGAGTCAAGGTAGATCCACCTTATTGCCTTTCATCAAAACTACCAAACTGTTTGTCTCTGAACCATAAAGTTTCTCTATTTATTGCCTATCTCCCCAGTAGAATATAAACATATCAGTGTTCAGCAGCTTTATCATATGCAAGGTTACTGGAAAAGAGTCTGTCTGAAAAGTTGGCCATATATGAGGATGTTTCAAAAGATTTATTTAAAAAGGAATTAAATACAAATTTACTTCGGTGCAAAAATTTTTTGAAATTCATGCAGTTTTTTTTAACTTTTATTTAATGCATATAAATTTCCAAAGTACAGTTTATGGATTACAATGGCTTCCCCCCATAACTTCCCTCCCACCCGCAACACTCCCCTTTCCCGCTCCCTCTCCCCTTCCATTCACATCAAGATTCATTTTCAATTCTCTTTATATACAGAAGATTGATTTAGTATATACTAAGTAAAGATTTCAAAAGTTTGTGCCCACATAGCAACACCAAGTGAAAAATACTGTTGGAGTACTAGTTATAGCATTAAATCACAATGTACAGCACATTAAGGACAGAGATCCTACATGAGGAGTAAGTGCACAATGACTTCTGTTGTTGACTTAACAAATTGACACTCTTGTTTATGGCATCAGTTATCACCCTAGGCTCTTGTCATGAGTTGCCAAAGCTATGGAAGCCTTTTGAGTTCACCGACTCTGATCATATTTAGACAAGGTCGTAGTCAAAGTGGAAGTTCTCTCCTCCCTTCAGAGAAAGGTACCTCCTTCTTTGATGACCCGTCCTTTCTACTGGGATCTCACTTGCAGAGACCTTTCATTTAGGTCATTTTTTTCTTTGACAGAGTGTCTTGGCTTTCCATGCCTGAAATACTCTCATGGGCTTTTCAGCCAGATCCAAATGCCTTAAGGGCTGATTCTGAGGCCAGAGTGCTATTTAGGACATCCGCCATTCTATGAGTCTGCTGTGTATCACGCTTCCCATGTTGGATCATTCTCTCCCTTTTTTGTTCTATCGGTTAGTATTTTCAGACACTAGTCTTGTTTATGTGATCCCTTTGATTCTTAGTCCTATCATTATGATCAGTTGTGAACATAAATTGATCACCTGGACTAGTGAGATGGCATTGGTACATGCAACCTTGATGGGATTGAATTGGAATCCCCTGGTATGTTTCTAACTCTACCGTTTGGGGCAAGTCAGTTTGAGCATGTCCCAAATTGAAAATCTCTTCCCTCTCTTAGTCCCACTCTTACATTTCACAGGGATCACTTTTCAGTTACATTTTAACACTTAAGAATAACTGTGTATTAATTACAGAATTAAACCAATAGTATTAAGTAGAACAGACAAAAAAATACTAAGAGGGGTAACGTATTAAGTTGTCCATCAACAGTCAGGGCAAGGGCTGATCAAGTCAGCGTTTCTCATAGCGTCCATTTCACTTTAACAGGTTTCCTTTTTAGCACCATGCAGTTTTTTCATAATATTCATTTTCCATGAATTTTTGATTACCTCTTATATACAATCAAGTTTTTATAATGTAAAAAATATGAAATGAAAACATTACTTCTGGTACATTGATATTATAAGCTTAATGACCTATATTTGGAAGAATTCTGAAGACTGAACAATTGTTTAGCATTGAGGTAGGACATTAGCTATTTTCACTGAGTTATTACTCAATGTCATCTTTCATGCCATACATGGGAGTTGAGGTCTATTTCAGACAGTCTGGGAGACCAGTGTTTAAATTTATGCTTGGCTTCCAGTATGCAAATTTTGGCATGATATTAATTTAGACACATGTTTTGTGGAATACTGACCAGAATGTTGTGGGTAGACACTATGGGGGCCTTTAGATTTTTACTCTATGTGTTCCTTCCCCCTGTGTGGATTCCTTTCTAAACAGCAGAATGTGGCAAAGGTCATGAGTTGTCACCCAGGGATTAGGTTCTATGTTACATTGTATAAGACTCCATCATAGTAGAGCAAAGGAAGGCTCTCCTCACTGGACAAATGCTGGTTTGGAATGCCCATAGGACAAGAGCTGACAGCAGCATCTAGTTAGCTACCAGCAAACATCTGGGACCCTCATTAATGCTGCTGCAGATAAATAAATTCTGCCAACAACCTGGATGAGACTGGAAGCAGAGCCTTCCACAGTTGAGAGCACACCCCAGCTGACATGATATAGCAGAAGAGCCAGTTAAGTCATACCCAGATGCCTGAGCCATAGAAACTGTGGGATGGTAAGCCCACATGCTTTAAGCCATGGCATTAATGGAAAGCTGTGACCCAGCAATAGAAAACTAATACAGCGTTGAATGAGATATTGAATGTAAACATGCTTTCCAACACTAGAAGCACCAACATGTGTAGAGTTATGGATATTCACAGGGTAAAGGGACAAAGACTACTCAGGCCCCCAGACATCCAGGGTGTTTGGTGTAGTCTGCGTGGGGATCCCTTTCTTCCTGCCAAGGCTTCAGGCAGGAAGTGTTGAGGGGCTCAGGGGTGAGCATGGTTACATTGCAATTAGATCTACAATGTGATCATATGGAATGGAAAAATAACAAGGCCTTACTACATTTTTAGTAAGAATTCAATAGTTGTGTTTAACAGATTAAGAGAGATTAAAAATAAAAAATATATTTTTTTTCAGATTCCTACAACTAGAAATATTCTTTGCTACTGTGAAAGTCTTTATTTTAGACTTTTCTTAGAATGATAGTGACCGAAGTGCCTGTTTATACTTGTATATTGGGACGACCAAATTTCTTGCTCAGTAGGGACAAAGACACTATCTGCTTTTCTGGGTCTGTCTTGTGCTCTGTGGTTTCTCAGTGGATGTCTGTAGAATGGAAAAATCCAAGTCCTGAACCTTCTCACACACTAATGGGATAAACCCAACAGCTTTGCTTTCAAATCCTCTTCTCAATCCTCCACTGATCCCATGGAGAATATTTTTTACCCACCATCTCTATTTCTAGGCTATGCAGTGCACACTGCACACAGATTTGAGTCCAGGGCAGCACAGATTCACTTAGAAATCAAGACAGAGTAGCCTGTCAGAAAAGATGCATGAGAGAGGACTTATAGTTGTGATTAATGGTTTCAGTCCCAGAATGACATGGACTGCTGTGGCTCCTCCCAGAGCTTTAGATAAGCAGTTGCAACATTGCTTATAACCTTTTATTTGGTAACATTTGCACGAAATTCTCCACAATCAACAGCAGTCTATATAAAGATTTGTTTGGAAATCTCGGCTCCCCTCCAGCATCACCAATGGGTATCATTTTTGAAGACTGATTTAGATAAATTTGTACATTGTTGTAAGAAAACAAAACTTAACCCCAAAAATAAGAGAACATTTTCAAAGCTTATTTCATTCTCCTTAAGGTAAGTGTTCAGATTCATAAGTGAAGTAGAGTCAAGGCATACTTTTGTAAGGGTCCTCATTCAGTAAAATTTCCATGAAGACTTGTCAAAGTATCCTGTTTTTGCTATGTGTTGTTTTGTTTTTGTTTCATTTTTAGCTCTCTACCAAAGGAGAGAATGAAACAATTAGCTTTTCTCTTGGTTTCCTTTTTTCACATAGGAATATTTGGGTTGGATGAATAGGAAATTGACTCCCCTTTATTGCTAAACTTTATAAGAAATGGCTTATAAAATTTGATAAAGGAATAATGTTTGTCTTCCCCCTTTTGGAAGACCGACACTATTCTATCCCAAAAATGAGGGGATGAGCCTTCCACTTTACCTGAATCAAGCTGAAATAGTGGAGGGCAGATTAGGCTAGAAAACCATTAATGGTATCTACTTTTATAGGATTACATCCTATCATAACCTTGTAACCCAAGTCTTTCCATTTTCCTAGCTAATAATAGAATCAATTTAATATTCCTGACAAAAGCAAGACTAAATCATCTATGTTTTATTTGAGGACATATAATGATTTTCTCCAGGTTAAGACTTCTGAACTGTTGCATCCCCATGACAATGATTGGGTGTCAGAATTGGTTCACATTTCCAAATCATCTCAATGTTCCTATTTTAAAATGCCATCATTAGCATATATATTTTGTTTGATTTAAAAATAAGAGGAGTAGGGGTTGGCACTGTGGCGTAGCAGGTAAGGCCACTACCTGAAGTGCCGACATCCCATATGGGCGCCAGTTGGAGGCCCAGCTGCTCCACTTCTGATCCAGCTTTCTGCTGTGGCCTGGGAAAGCAGTGGAGGATGGCCCAAGTCCTTGGGCCCCTGCACCCACGTGGGAGGCCCAGAGGAGGCTCCTGGCTCCAGGCTTCAGATCCGCGCAGCTCTGGCCCTTGTGGCCAATTGGGGGAGTGAACCAGCAATGGAAGATCTCTCTCTCTGCCTCTCCTTCTCTCTCTGTGTAATTCTGACTTTCAAATAAATAATAAATAAATCTTTAAAAAAATATGAGGAGTAGTAGTTCAGGTAAGTAGCTAACTCTTTAATAGCTTCCAATATAGCAATCCTAAAAGTATGTACATATTTATACACCAATATGTATATATGAAATGACATCCCAAGCTCATTTACTCTGAAGGCAAATAGGTCAATATACATTTGAAGTACAGTGAAGATACACAACATTTTTACATTTATTACTTCCTGTTTCTGCTTTATTCTGCATTTTTATGATGCCTAATTAGAAACACAAAAGAAAATTAAGGAAAATGGCTTTATCTCCCATTTCCTGTTGCCTATAAAGCTCTTCAACAATGCTAAACTCCCAGAGGAGTGAGAATCATTTCATCTTTCTAAGGATATAATAGCTGTATTCTCTGGAGCTTCTGTGGATAATTTTATAGAGCATAATAATGTAGAAAATATTTTTAATGTATTGGAAATATGGCACAGGAAGAACCTCAGCCATATGTACAATTCATGCAAATAAATCACGTCACTTTAGGCTGTTAATTAAGTCTGTTTAAAAGCTTTTCTCTCTTACTTAATGTATCTTTAGAAATGAAAAGAAAAATAAACTCATTGACGAAAATGTGCTAATATGCATTTAATTTAGGAGATGAAATTTTTTTGAATCACTATATATCTAAAATTAATTACTGATGGGGACAGGGTCCTTTTTCAGTCTGACAGAAATAGCCAATTATAATTTTGTACTTTAAATGCTGTTCTTTGAAATATAGAGACTTCAAAATTCATGCAAAGCGACTTGATTATTTCTCAAGAGCACATTTACCTTGGAAAGCATGTCTTCCCTCTAGTAGCATATCAATGGGCTACACCCTCTATAAAGCCATTGCAGTGGGTGAGAAGCAGACAATTAATGACCACATTTGACTTAACGTTTTGAAACATCCCTAGGAACCCAATGAAGTTATGTTCTTTAGAAAACTCAGAAAATTTAACTCAATGTGATTTTTGTTAAGTTTCCGTCACTCTTCCAAGAGAAATTATTTTAAACTCTTCATATGGTAAAATAGAAATTTATCACATAAAATATATGAAATAGGTGTGCACAGACATTTTTGTTCGGATGGAAGAAAGGATGGCAGCTCAGATGGTGGCAGCAATTCAAGAATCCTGCGAAAGATTTGGTTTCTCTCTTCAAAGGGTCATCCACTGCTGTCTTAGTGGAAAATGTCCTGCCAAGTGCAATCTGGGGGTGTCTGAGACGGTCTCTATTCAGCTCAGTGAGTCAAGAGAGGAGAGATCAAAAATAACCGTGACAGGTAGACCTTCTGGCTGAGGAAACAAATGCAAATCCGTTCTGTCCATCTGGCTGGGGGTGGGATGCGTCTGAGCTGCATGGTCACAGACCCCAATATCTCACATGTATGCTTCAGACCAGTCTGCATAGTTGGTCAAGAGAATGACCCTAGGTCTTATTTATTTGTTTTTTTAGGCTTTTTACTTTGGGCCACTTTAGAACTCTATAATGCCTAGTATTTGACAAAAGACAGACATCCAACTGATGGGAGGAAAACAAGAGGGAAATTTCCTTTTAGATAATTGTGTCTCAGTTATTACCATGGAGCATTGTTAAACGACGTAGTAGATTCTTTTACTTATTTAATCCTCACAACTCTCAGGCACATGGAAAAACAGAAGCCGCAGACAGGCAGACACCAGTCACTAGCCCAAGCACACATATTGTAGTTACACAGTCAGGATTCAACGCAGAGTTCCAGGCAGGCTGGCGATCTTGTTAGCAACTCTCTGATATTTATTTCAGTGATCAGATAACTTGAATGAAGATTTGTAAAAATTTCATTTCACTGAGTAATCTGGCATTACTCATGTGTACATTTAATCTAGCTATGTAAACCACTTGAAAATATAATTGAACACTATAAATTACCCAGACATTCCTTAAATGTGTTTACTTATAAATCCAATAAGAATTAAAAATACATATCAGATATTCTGTTCAAACAGGGTCTAGCATCTATCACAAGGCAAGTACAATGTCTGCCTCCACCAAGCCCACATTTCAGTGGGGAGAAAAGAGCCTGCAGGAGCAGGTGGGGTGAACATTTCTAAAGCAGAAGCACAGATTAGTTTGGCTACAGAAGCAGATGTCAATGAAGAGGAGAACTGGAAAGTGTAGGAAAGCTCTGTAGTATGAATAGTACTGTTACTGAGATTTGAAGAGCAGGTAGGAATTACACAGGCAAAGCTGTGGAAGTGAGCCTCTCCCATGACATAAAGACCAATGTGACTGAGGGAGCATAGTGAGAAGGGACCCAGGATGAGGCCAGCCAGGGGGCAGGGTTGAGTTAAGCACATCCCACAGTGGACATGCCCCCAGGTGGGCAGTGAAAAGTCATTCAAGAACTTAGAAAGTGACAAATTAAAAGTTTAAAAATACGCATTTATTTATGTTCATTTTCATTTCAAAGGCAAAGGCAGAGAGAGAGAGAGAGAGAGCGAGAAAGAGAGATGTCGAAAGAGAGAGCTCATCCACTAGTTTACTCAACAAATAGCTGTAACAGCCTTGGCTGGACCAAGCAAAATTCAGGGACTGGAACTCAGTGTTGATTTCCCATATGTGTGGCAGGAATCCAAGCACTTAAGCCATCTTCTGTTACCTCCCGGGGATGCATTAACAGGAATCTGCAATTGGAAGCAGAACGTGGACTCAAACACAGGAACTCCAATATGGGATGTTTCCAAGTGACTTTCAAACTGTCGCAGCAAACACCTGCCCCCAGTGACGGATTTTTAAAGGTTTCTCTAATAATAATTTTTGATAGACAATTGAATTTGGATACTAATGCAGAGATTTTTGCAGCTTCCACAGCTCAGATGGTGGTGGTTCATTCTTGAGGGAATCAAGGGCCATGGGTTCAAGAGAGATGTAGTGTGTAGAATGAACACAGCTGAGTGAGCAGCAGGTGCGGAATCCTACCAGGAAAGAGGAATCAATGACCATTCCTAGCGTTAACATGCTATCAGTTGTCACACTCCCTTCTCCATTTAAAATAAATTTTAAAATTTTAAGTAAAAACTTTAACATGATTCTTCATCATTATAAAATAATATTAGTTAGTCTTTTCCAGGGTGTCACTCAACAACTATAACATCTTTGGTAGATAATTGAGTCAATTTTATCCTAAATGATAGTCAATACAATGAAATTGCCAGTCCCCCAGTCATAGAGAAGAAAACCCTGAAGATAATTCTTTGCCATTGAGAGAGTTATGGTTGCAATAAAAGGAATGGCTAGCAGTAACTTAGTGTCTTCTATGTGCTGGTCATGAGACTACAGCTTCATTCACATTACTTCACTTCACTCAAAAAATCCCATGAGGAAGGCAGTATTTATGTCTCCATTGTGTGGACAAGGAGAATGATAGAGAAAATCAGTATCCTACACAAAGTCAAAATTAGTTAAGTGGTGAGGAAGGGCTTCAAGCAGTCAACCTATCTCAAAATCTTGCACTACAGGAAACACAGAGTATATCCCTGTATGGAGTTATCGTTCTACCTCAGAGATTGAAAGCTAAAGTTCTGGCTGTATGTTTGAATAATTGATTTAGAAATAATGAAATCTGATGTACCCAAACCCTGTCCTTTCCCTGGGAATGTTAACATTATACAGATGATCATCAATAGTTGAACAACCACCACTGCTGGGAGTAAACCTATTGTCATTTGCGAGATAACCTTCTTGTCATGCAGAAGAATATCAGGGCAGGCAAATAGACCACAAAGAAAATAAGGCCATCAGCAGAGAAGATAAAGAAGTTTGTACAAAGTCCCTTTTTATAAATGGATAGCTGTCAGGTAGAAATCAATTTTCTGTGGACAAGACCAAGAGCAAAGGAAGAGGAAAATCAACATGCTTAAACTATTGGAGAGTCCATAATTTAAATACAGACCCTCTGTTGAGTGGCACTGTGCACTGAATCAGCTCCAGGGATGGCGATACTAAACGTCACGCTGCATTTCAGGAGGCACGGGACAGGAAGCTGGGGCAACAGGAACTAATGCCTGATTAATGCGGGATATTTGGGGTTGCCTAGAGCAAAGGAGGCCAGGGTGCAGAAAAGCACATCTTTGAAGATTTAATGTATTCCTCATTCTCTGTCAGTTACTCTTGCAGATTTGTCAAGCCTTAGCTCTGTTTTTCCTTACCCATAGGTTTTTCAGCTATGGCTTTTACGTTAGGAAAAAAAAATCAGGTTGGATTTAGCTAATGTACAATAAAAGTTTCAGGTTAGTGGTACTGGTTTTATTCAGCAGCTAGATGAAGATCTGCAGTGAATTAAAATTTAAAAATGGATGTTTTTATAGTGACACAAACTGTATCACTATAAAGTGTTCTCAGGAAGGAAACACTTGGGTTTATTAACATTTACACAATAAATTAGAATGGAAAGAACAGAAAGGAAAGAGAAAAATTGAAGACATAGCTCAATGGTCAAATTAAAAGTTACATGTTAATACCAAAAGCAAATGGAATTGGAAGTTGAATTGGAAGGGGGAAAAATGCCGGTAATTGGGTTTTTTTCTTCTATATAAGAATGCAAAATCACTGTAAAAAACTCATGAATGAGACCCAGGGACTAGCATTACAGCAAATTCAAGATTGCTGAAGTGCATGCCTCTACAAATAATGCACTATTATTCTGTCTAGACTTCGTGGCACAGTATAATAAATAAAAACTGACAGCATCAATATATTTCATAAATACATAACTGGAATTTACATTATTTTTGACTATTAATATTTTCTCAATTACCCTAGGTAAAGCAATGTGTACATCTTATAAAATAAAATCTACTGATAATGTCATTTGCAAGCACACAAAGGAATAGTAATGGCATTTATTTCTCTGAATATATTCATCTTCTTAAGTAAACCTAGGAAATCTGAACTTGGACCCATAGATAATTCATTAGCTTCAGTCCATAGGTTTGTTTTCTTAAAGTCTTCTCATACATATAATATCCTAGTAGAGTTTTTAAAGATTGCTTCAAGGGCTTCTTTTTTCCCTTCAAAGGGCTGAGCTCATATAAAATAAACTATGACGGGTAACTTGTGAAGCTATCAGTTGACACGGAGTTGAAATGACTTCTTTCTAAAAAATTTCTTCTAGAGATACACACATTTTTGTAACGTAACCACAGGCAACAGATGGAGGTTCATTGATACACCAGCAGGCCTCCGTCTAACATTTCCTAGAGCTGTGGATACAGCGAAGGCAACTAGAAATATAATTTCAGAGAACAATTATTCACTCTCAGAAAATCTATAACTACTCCAAGAAAGTCACATGATATACATATTCTGTCCCAAAGAAAAGGTAAGCTATGGTATATTGTATTATATTCTATCATGATTTGAGCTTCTATACAAAGTTGATATGCCTTCTTATTTTTAGAAAACACTAAAAAGGAAATGATCCCTTCCTTTGGCTGCAAAATCTGCTGAGAATGTATGAATGCATCCCCTTCCCGCCTCCTGCTGTGGCACTTGCTCCCTCTCTTCATGGTTCTTTCATCAAGTTCCCTAAATGAATGAAAGCTTTTGCTTGCCTCATTCCTACCAAGTTCTTCCACAAATACACATTCCTATGAAAACAAACCAAAACCAGAGCTAGAGAAGCTAAGCACATGGAGTGTGTTTGTTTTTCCACACAACTAGCCTGATTTCTCCCAAAGGTTTTAGGATATTGGCCAGCTCTGAAGTACACGGATGCTCATGTCCGTGAACAGGTAAGGGTGTAGTCAGGAGCCAGTGTTCTCATCTCTGTAGTAGAAACCAGCATTGTTCTAGGTTCTTGCATACAGAAACTATAATAAAAAAATTCTAGTGTGTAATTAATAGTAATAGGCTACCTTATATGCCACTGCAAGGTATTTGCCCATAGAATCATAATTTTATATGATTCTTGATATCAGTTATTCAGAGGTACAGTAGGTAAAATAACTTAACATGTTTATTTTTTTCTTTCTTTTTTTTTTTTAATTTTTGACAGGCAGAGTGGACAGTGAGAGAGAGAGACAGAGAGAAAGGTCTTCCTTTTTGCCGTTGGTTCACCCTCCAATGGCCGCCGCGGTAGCGCGCTGCGGCCGGCGCACCACGCTGATCTGATGGCAGGAGCCAGGTGCTTCTCCTGGTCTCCCATGGGGTGCAGGGCCCAAGGACTTGGGCCATCCTCCACTGCACTCCCTGGCCACAGCAGAGAGCTGGCCTGGAAGAGGGGCAACCGGGACAGGATCGGTGCCCTGACCGGGACTAGAACCCGGTGTGCCGGCGCCGCAAGGCGGAGGATTAGCCTAGTGAGCCGCGGCGCCGGCCAACATGTTTATTTTTTTCTAATTGTACTTATAGAACATCTCTTTTTTATTTCTCATCAGGAATTATTTTTTTTTTGACAGGCAGAGTGGACAGTGAGAGAGAGGAGACAGAGAGAAAGGTCTTCCTTTACCATTGGTTCACCCTCCAATGGCCGCCACAGCCGGCGCACCATGCTGATCCGAAGCCAGGAAACAGATGCTTCTCCTGGTCTCCCATGCGGGTGCAGGCCCAAGGACCTGGGCCATCCTCCACTGCAATCCGGGGCCACAGCAGAGAGCTGGCCTGGAAGAGGGGCGGCCGGGACAGAATCAGGTGCCCAGACTGGGACTAGAACCCGGTGTGCCAGCACCATAGGCAGAGGATTAGCCTAGTGAGCTGCGGCACTGGCCTAGGAATTAATTTTTAGAGTACTCTTTCCAGATCCCAAGTTAACAAGTGTTTGTGCACTGGGGCTTAAATCTACCTTGATCTGTTTTTGGTTTTTTTTTGTTTGTTTGTTTGTTTTTTAAGATTTATTTCTTTATTTGAAAATTAGAGTTACACAGAGAAAGAAAAAGAGGTAGAAGAGAGAAAGAGAGAGAGAGGCTTTCTATCTGCTGATTAACTCCCTGATTGGCGCAAAAGCCAGAGCTGTGCTGATCCAAAGCCAGGATCCAGGAGCTTCTTCTAGGTTTCCCAAGTGGGTGCAGAAGCCCAAGCACTTGGGCCATCTTCTACTGCTTTCCCAGGCTATAACAGAGAGCTGGATCAGAAGTGGAGCAGCTGGGTCTCGAACCGGCACCCATATGGGATGCCGGCACTACAGGCAGGGGGCTCAACCCACTACACCACAGCATTGGCCCCCTTTTTAATTTTTGCAAAAGGTAACTTAAAATTTTGCTTCAATAAGCACAAGAAGATAGTCCTGAGAAGATAAATTGTATTGATCCTTAAAACATACACCAGAGGATTTCCACTATTGGTTTCATATTTATGAATTAAAATACAGATCCGTAAACTGTGGCCCCAGCATGGGGGGAGGGGAGATATGACAATCAGTTCTGATCAAAGAACTCTAAAATGGGCTATGTGGATACTTTGGGCAAATGTCCTGTCTCTTGAGTAGGAATACAGGGAGCCGGAACCGCAGCTCACTAGGCTAATCCTCTGCCTGTGGCGCCGGCACACCGGGTTCTAGTCCCAGTGGGGGCGCTGGATTCTGTCCCTGTTGCTCCTCTTCCAGTCCAGCTCTCTGCTGTGGCCCGGGAAGGCAGTGGAGGATGGCCCAGGTCCTTGGGCCCTGCACCCACATGGAGACCAAGAGGAAGCACCTGGCTCCTGGCTTCGGATTGGCACAGCGTGCCAGCCGTAGCTGCCATTTGGGGAGTGAACTAACAGAAAGAAAAACCTTTCTCTCTCTCTCTCTCACTGTCTAACTCTGCCTGCCAAAAAAAAAAAAAAAAAAAAAAAAAAAGGAATACAGGAAATCACTACCCTTTTTACTAAAATTCATTGCTGTCTAATGAAACTCCCGAAAGATGTAGCTCATCCATATTTCTTCTGTCCAATATCATACCGACCAGCTTGAGCTTTGAAGTGTGGCTAGTGCTGTTGGTGAACTAAACTCTGAATTTTATTTAAGCGTGATTATTTTGGAGATAAATGACCATGGGGGTATTTTTGGAACAGCATAGTTCTAGACAGGGTCATCCCCAGAAGAGAAGCCAGCACTGGGGTTGCTGCTGTGGCAGTGAGTGAAACTGCCAGTTGTGACATCGGCACAAATTCGAGTCCCGGCTACTCTG
Source organism: Lepus europaeus (assembly GCF_033115175.1). Classification (NCBI taxonomy): domain Eukaryota; kingdom Metazoa; phylum Chordata; class Mammalia; order Lagomorpha; family Leporidae; genus Lepus; species Lepus europaeus. Next base: position 6,854,624 of record NC_084832.1, on the reverse strand, counting down.
CTTCTGATCCTGCTTCCTGATAATGTGCCTGGGAAGCAGGTGCATGATGGACCAAGTACCTGGGTCTCTGCCACCCATGTGGAAGATGGAGTTCCAAACTCTTGACTTCAGCCTGGCCCATGTGGCTGCTGTGAGAGAACCAGTTGATGAAAAATTCTCTCTCTCTCTCTCCACCCCCCATGTGTATGTGTGTATATGTGTGTGTGTCACTCTGCTTTTCAAAGAAGTATATAAATCTTTATTTGTAAAATGGTGAAAAAAAAAGCCAAAATTAAAGAACAATGGAAAGATCCCATATATTCAGTGTGACATTGAACTTCTAAATAAACTAGCCCTAATGGCTACCCTAACTCTCATTCCTTGGTAGGGATTTATGAGCTGTTCATTATTCGGGTCTGGATTTCTGTATCATGTAAGTAAATTGCCCTAACATATGCAAATCAATCTTTTTTTATATTTCCCTATATCCTCTACCCTTAGTCTGAATAAGGTAGAAACTATTAATTGCAAGAGTCATGCATAATTCATATTACATTGTGCCACCTACCGTGTTTGCAACGCCAAGCATCAGCAATGTGCATAGTCATTAACAAGCTCTTAGACGCAGTTGTAACTCTCGCCTTACAGGTTAAGCAGTGGGCTCTAAGAAGCGGGGCTATCTTAGGATGGTCATCAGGACATCTAGCACTAGAGGAGCAAGGTCAGGCTTATGGGCAGAGGAGAAGGTAGTAAACCTCTCTGAGTGTAGAGAAACAGAGAATTCCCCCAAATCTTTCTCTTCACAGTTCTTCTACGAGAGAGAAACTCAATTACTGGACAGTCCTTCAGTGATTTGAAGCTGCAATTTCCTGCATACTGAGACAAAGTTCTCCTAAATACAAAAAGTTCACCTTGCAGGTCCATGTGCGCCACAGCAGAGTCAAGCCCAGCCAGTCTGGGGTGTGGCTGGGGCGTGAGAGCCCTTTCTTCCCGTTTCTGACTGCTGGAGCTGGCTTCTGAGCGCGGGTGGTTCATCCTAGCAAGCTCTCTGCTTCTTGGGAGCTGGGCTTCAAAAAGTCAAACCTGTATGCAGGTGTGTCCCTTGCTGAAACACAACACTATCAAATACGGGCAATGAAGCTTCAGGTAAGAAACAAAAGTGAAGTGACAACGCAGGTCCAGCCTTGACGGGAGCAAAGCCCTTTTGTCTACTCGTTACGTGAGAACTGACCTGCAGTGAGCCATGAAACGGATGCATATGAGCCCGGATCATAAAATGCCATCTTCCTAAAGTACACATGTGTTTCTTCTTCATTTGCTTCCTTTAAAACGCATTTTACAAAACCTTCATCATAAAAATAATATATACTTGATAAAATGGTGGATAAATGTGACTAACAGTTTTACTGCTAACAAAGTATCCCCATGAAAATGTCTACACTTTCCTCTCCACTCTTATTTTACCCTATATTTTGTTCTAATCCCATTAAATATGTAATATTCTTTCTTCATATATTAATTATTTAAATGATTATTTTCATTACTTGAAAGAGCAATGGAGAGAAAGTTTAATAACAGTTATAATCAAAGAAAAAAAATTGAAGGCCTAAGACAGAAAAAATAGAGAGACAGAGAGAGACAAAGACAGAGATCTTCCATCCACTGTTTCACTCCTCAAATGACAACAATAGCCAGGGATGGGCCAGACTGAAGCCAGGAGAGAAAACTTCCATCTGGGTCTCCCAGGTAGAGGGTAGGGGCCCAAGTACTTGTACCATTTTTGATTGCTTTCTCAAGTGAATTAGCAGGGGGGGTAGACTGGAAGCAGAGCAGCTGAGACTTGAACTGGTGCTCTGATGTAGGATGCCAGTGTTGCAAGCCATGTTTTTAGCCACTAAACCACCATGCCAGGCCCTCAACACATTCTTTAATTGTATATTTTTGAAGGTAAAATGTGACCCTTTAATACATGTATACAGTGTACAATGATAAAATCAGCATAGCTAGCATTTCCATATATTTTAGATTGGTATGTGGTGATTGTATTTGTTTCCAGTTCACAGAGTTCCACATATCCGCTGCTCCTCCCGTGTGTACAGTCTCACTCACGGACATACTCCACACCAGAGTGGGCCACCTGCTATCCTCACTGACAGGTCATTATCACTCCAAGTCCACACTTCCCATTAGGTTCATTCTTGGTGTGGCACACTCTTGAGTTTTGGCATACATTTAAAGGCAGGTGTCCAACATTTGAATGCCAGAGACCCTGTTACCTTTTTGAGGCTGAGTCTCTATTCTGCTGAAACACCTTCAATTTCCCATTTTTCAATGAACTCAAGACCACCTGATGGGGCTCCTCATTCCTTTATGATCTGATCTCAGCCTCCTCTGGGACCATGTGCTCATGGTGCGCCAGCCACAAGAACTCCTCACAGTCCTCACAGCCCTGTCTGGAGCTCAGGGCACCTGCCTTTGCCTTTACCCACAGTGCCCATTGCCTCAGCATCAGCTCAGCCTGTGCTCTTCAGCTTTTCCTCAAGAATAAAGCATTCCCTTAGGAGCAGGCAGCATTCCTGGGCCAGTCTCATCCCTCCCTGAGCCCTTGTTTTGCTCTCCTTTGTGTCCTTGACCTTAATCTTCACCCAATATTTTAAACAGATTTTTTTGCCTATGTGTTTATTGTCTTTTTGTCCCAATACAATACGTTTCATGTGAACAGAGATGTCACTTGTCTTTTTCATCCCTCTGGATAGAATACATGAATTTCTCCATGCCTTCACAAATGGAATGGAGAACCTGCAAGATCACATTGCTGGGATGGTTAAATAAGTTAGTATCACAAAACACTGAGAATCATGTCTGACATGAAATACTTACTACCTGTCAATTGTTATTCTAAGATGCGGGAAGACTCCCAATCCTTCCTAGGGTTCTTTTTCCTCCTTCCCAAACACAGTCTCTTTGGACTCCTTCCAACTAGTGTGTGAATCTAATGAGCCTCTGGTATCCCTTGGGTATTAATGGCCTCCTTGGCCCTGAGTGCTTACTGACTGACATGCTAGAATACAGTCACATACTGTTTTCAATGACAATAGTTCTCTCATTGGGGAATTGAACGTGGGTTACACCAGTCTTAAAATAATACAGCAACAAAAATCATAATAATACCACATTATATTGAGAAGCTACAATGTGCCAGGAACTTTATATGTTTTTTTTTTCCCTAACACTTAAAACAACCTTGCAAGGTGGAAATTATTAATGCCAACTTTTATTTCAGGAAACTAGACACCGGAGTGGTTTAGGGTCTCATACCCAGACCACATATCTACTAACAGGAGGTTCTGTGATGCATTTGGGGGTGCTCTGGTGTTCAGGCCTTGCTCTTTCCACCAGGACTTTGTCTGGCAGTGAAGGTAGGGCTCAGGGGGAAGATAGCAATGCATCATGGAACTTCCTGAAACCCTGGCACCTGCTCCACCACAGGCAGCTCTGGGAGGTCCCGAGGCAGCAGCACAATGCAGGTTCCGTCACCTGCAGAGCTGAGATTCCCTGGAAGGGCCTCAGAGCCAATTTGCACCGTCCCAACTCTGCGCTATCTCACAACGAGCTAGGGGTGAATGAGTGCTGGCATGTTGTCTGTGGAAAAGTTCAGGCCATATCTAGTCCAGGGAAAATGATAGTTCTCACAGAATTTACACACTAACCTAAATTCTCACCTTAGAAACTCATGGGCTGTTTTAAAAATACTTGACTAACTGCATTTAGCCCTTGGATTTCTGCTTGCCTTGTTTTTTGAGGCTGTGTATGTGGACAGGGGAGGGAGGGGATTTGCCTTTCCTTTCTAAAAATTTGTTCTGAGTTGCTTGTGAGTGCTATACTCATCTTATTTTGCTTTATTTTCCTCTTCGAATTGATACTGGTGTTACAGTTTAGAAAATTTACTGTGAGCGATTTTCCTGGATTAAAGCAGTTTTGGGGATGTAAGTAAGTTGTTCATTTTCTAAAAAAAGAAAGGTACACACTTCTTAGTTTGAACTGTATTTGCAATGAGAAAAAGTTTACATTCACAAATGGTTTTTCCCATATATCAGGAAATTTTCAACATTTCTGTTCTTTCTGTTTTTAATAACTCACTTAAATGTTGAAATGCTTAAGGGGACTAGAATGTTTAATGAACAATCCTCTCAAAGAAAGTGGCAAAGGCCATGACTAGTTTCAAACATTTTGAGTGGAATATGCTACACAACTTTTTCCATTGTTAAAATTAAGGGTAACTTCTTAAAACAAATCATTTATCAAAATAGTAAATGAAAAGATAAATAACTTTTCCCAATCCCTGGTTACATTAGGAAAACAATATGACAGTATTTGTTGTTTTTAAATTGTTAGTTATTGGGGCCAGCCTGTGGTGTAGTGGCTTATGCCACTGCCTGTGACATTGGCATCCCATGTGGGTGCCGGTCCAAGTTCCAGCAGCCTGCTTATGTGCCTGGGAAAGCAGCAGAACACAGTGCAAGTGCTTGGGCCACTGCCACTCATGTAGGAGAACTTGATTGAGGCTCCTGGCTCCTGGATGCAGCCTGGTCCAACTCTGGCTGTTGGGGTCATCTGGGGGAGTAAATCAACAACAGGAAGAACTCTGTCTCTCCCTCCCTCTCTGTAGCTCTTTCAAAATAAATGGCTAAATCTTTAAAAAAAATTACTTACTCTGCCTTTCAAAATAAATAAATATTTACTTATCTATTTTGAAAGAGTTATAGAGAGCAAGAGAGACACAAAAAGAGAAAGAATTCTTCCATCGGCTGATTCACTAAGTGGCCGCAACAGCTGAGCCTGGGTCAGGCTGAAGTCAGGAGCCATGGACTCCATGCTGTTCTCTCACAAGAATTTCAGGGATCCAAGTACTTGAGCCATCTTCCACTGTCTTCCCAAACACATTGACAGGGAGCTAGCTCAAAAATGTAACAGCCAGGACTCGGACCAGCACTCTGATATGGTATGGCAACATAGCACATGGTAGCTTAACCTGCTGAACCATAAGGCATCCCAACTAAGAAACTACTTCATCTTTACGGTAGACAAATCCTTTTTGAGAATAGACACATTTTAGTATTTGTTGCAGCTGAATAAGGAAGCACATTTTAAAATCTTGACTTAGAATGGTCTATGCTTCAATTGCACTTAATTTCTTGACATCTCCAAATAATAGGAGCTGGGCTGACATAGGGAAGAAATGAATGCTTACAAAGCAACAGCTACATATTGGGCACCTGTAAATACCATTCTTACCAACACGCAAGTCAAACCTTTTTGATGCCATTTTTACAGATAAAGGAACTAAGTTCCATAAAGTTAGAATCAGTTGCCTAAATCACAAAGACAGAGATTGCTTTTCTGACCTTATGGCATGGAGCCGTATGGTAGCTTTTTTCCTTCTAGCGTTAGCATGGAAAATACACAGCACATGTGCAGGAAAACAACATGGGAATGTGCAAAGCAAAATGCCACAGAATCAACCCATTTCCAAACCTCCTCTTCAAAATTTACCATTTTGGTGACTTGATGTGTAACCTTCTAAAATTTTTCAACGTCTAGACTGCAGGAGTAACAAATCCTGGCTGACCAAGTTGAACGTACATGCGTTTTGCTTGGCGAACACTGTATTTGAAAGCATTTAAATGCAATAAAACATTAAATACACACATACAGGAGCATAAATAAGTATCTGAATCTAGTCCACCTTCTGTCCGCAAACATGGGAAACTGGCTCCTGCAGGCTCTGGGAGGATTCTTTGTTCCATAGATCCCAAACCTTCCCTTGTGCCATCCAGCTTGGGGGATATGGGTCAGCTTTCCCAGGGCACACCTAACTGCTGGGGCCCTAGTAGCATTTTAAGTTTGCAACCCATAAATATTTCCATTAAGTTGCTTGTTCCATTTAATGATCTATGGGAATTACCTTTCCCTATCTTTCCTCCACTTTTTAAAGAGCTGCCTAGCAGTCCATTGTTTGGATATGCTATTGCTTATTTAACTCTCCTATTGCTGATGAAGAGTTGGCCTGTTTCCAGTTTTTGCTATGGAAATGATTTAATGGCCATCCTTCTACATACATCTTTGTCTCTTGTGTTTATGTTTCAGTAAGATAAATTCCTAGAGGCGGGATTGCAGGGTAAAAAAAGCATGCATGCTTTATACTTTGATGAATTGGCCAAATTGCCTCTAAAGACTTTCCTGAATATATTACATGTAAGAGGGTATCTAAGCCCCAAGTCCCCATGGCCCTCGAGTGGGACAAGTCACATATTAGTAGACACTGAACTTCTCCAGTCACTTTGGGAAATGTGTGCATTTTATAAAATGAAAGAAATAAGGTATCATACTTTCTTTTTAAGTTGATTTAAGACAGTTATGTCCATGTTGAACTTTATTCAAGAGGACAGTTACTCTAAACACAGGGAAGAACTTGTGAAAAGTCAATTATTGTCATAGGACATCATACCAAATGTGGCTTCTTAATTATCCCTAGCTTTTGACCTATCGTTTAAATATGTTTATAGAAAAAATAGTCTTCCTGAGAAGGCAATATAATAAATATCACTCAGAAAATGCAGAGATATAGAAACAAATATGGAGAATCTGATATTGCTGCCAAATTACAGGGGACATCTAAAAAGGAAAGATTTTTGAAACCAATCAAAAATGTTCACTTTACAAAGAATCTCAGCTGACACTTGTGGAAGACTGGCTTGACATCCATCTTGCAAAAGAAAATTAATAACAACATCTGAGCATAGGAGTGTTTATGTACGGGCTGAGGCTTAATCATCAATCTATATATTTGTCAACATCAACAAGATTACTTCTTTTATATAATTTCCTTTTAACAATACATTTTAAACTATCTGTATCTATCTCCCTCAGACAGAATAGAGTGATTGGTCCCTACTTTCACTAAGGTTTGAGTAAATTTGACCTCATGTTCAGGAAATAACATGCTTGTCCAAGTGATCAATTCTACAAAAATCAAAATAGAATCTATATCATATAAGAACAACTGCATGGCAAGTTTTTTCAGATAAAGGCACAGAAATTCACTACACTGAAATGAATCAACTTTTATGTATCTTCTAAATCATTACACTTCCAGTGTGTCCAATCTCTACCATTTGGGCTGTCATTTTTCTATAAGTAGTTAATGATAGTAAATGCCTTTCACATGCTTTACTAGAAATTTAATGAAAAAAATCAGTGTATTACTTAGGTCTATCCTTGGTCTTCCAAGCAAACATCTGACAGCCTTCTTTTCTCTTCATGTTATTTGCAAAATGAATAAAATTAAAAGAACTACGGGAATAAGTACGTGGCTTAAGAAATGAGAACAAGTGTTATGTGTATCAAAGTGGATTTTAGAGCAGATTTGGCTTAAAATATTCTAAATCTAACATTGTCCTACTGGATTGAAACAATCAAGCATTGTCACTTCTGATATATTTACTGGTTATCTACTGTGGACTGTGCCCTCTTTGAGCTGTTGTAAAAGGATCTTAGGAACAATCAGAATTCTTCTGCAAGACCTTAGCAAGATAGCTATGTAAAACACTATGGGGGTGCCTCATCCCCACCTGCCACCCCCACTCTGCACTGTAGTCAGGTTAATTCTTCACCTGCAATGCCAGCATCCCATATGGGTTCCGGTTCCAGTCTCGGCTGTTCCTTTTCTGATCCAGCTCTCTGCCATGGCCTGTGGAAGATAGCCTAAGTGCTTGGGCCCCTGCACCTGCATGGGAGACCTGGAGAAGCCTCCTGGCTTCTTGCTTCAGGTCAGCTCCAGCCCAGCCATTGCAGCAACATAGGGAGTGACCCAGCGAATGGAAGACCTTTCTCTCTGTCATTCCCTTTCACTGTCTGTAACTCCACCTTTCAAATAAACAAATAAAATCTTAAAAAAAAAAAAACACTATGGGAAAACTGCCAAATTACCCAAACCAAACCAATAAAAGGCCCACTGCACAAAGCATAAAGCTATTCATTTTGTTCAAAAATCACAAATTTTATGTATTCAAATTCATGAAAAACAAGGAGCTACCTGAACAGTGAAGATGAAACGGCAGCATGGAGTGGGAAAACATTCCTGAAGTAAGCTTCTGTGATGGACCTGTTGTCATCCCAAACGGAGACTCAAAGACGTGGAAATGCAGTCTGGTTCTCACCATGAGGGACAAGCAGTAGCCAGAATGACATGGGAGAGAGAAGGCCAGTGCTTCCAGCATATGGAGATGCTCAACAAATGTCGGGGTGACTGAAACTTTCTTCAAACAGGCCTTTAGTAAACACCCGATGAAAAAAGTGAGCTAATCTCCCAATTTCATCCTAGGGAGGAATAAAAACTGGGCAATAAATTAAAGAAACCAGTTTTCTTAAAGTCAACTCTAGACCAGTGGTCAGCAAACCATGGCCCAAAGACCACGGCCTGTGACTCCATTTTATGATAAAGTTTTACTAGAAGGCAATCACACTCATTCATATACCTTCAGCTGTGACTTCCCATGAAGGCTAAATCATTTACTATCTGGACCTTTACCCACAATTCCTGCCCCAACTGTGTTCCAGCAGGGTCCATGGCCATCATGTTTTGATAGCATTGATGTTTTTTTCTTGCAAGTTTCTTGCATTGTTTTTTTCTTGCAAATAAAGGAATTCAAACATAGAAAACCTCCCAAACTACTGTCCTTGTCTGAGTTTCTTCTTCCCTTTGCAGCATTTCCCAAAATGATATGCTTTTAAAAGTTTTTTTTTTATTTGAAAGGCAGAGAAACAGAGACAGACATATGAAGAATCCTCCCATCAACTGGTTCCCTTCCCAAATTCCTGCAACAGTTAGGACCTGGGAACTAAATCCAGACCCTCCAATGGGAGGCAGGGACTCATCTGTCTGAGCCATTGCCACTTTCTCTAGGGTGCACATTAGAAGGAGCTGGAATGGAGAGCTGAGCTGGGAATTGAACTCAGGCACTCAGATGTGGGACGCGGGAGTACCAAACAGCACCTTAACCACTGTGTCAAACGCCCTTCCCCCATACTTACTCTCGCATTTCCCACGCACATGTGCACAAATACTATATATAGTAATCTCTTATGGGAGAATCTTAATAATCTTTAACCATATTCTCATTCTTATTCTGAGGTAACCTACAAGAAGAAACCATGTTCACTTTGTTTAACCCAATATTTGTCAATCATGATTGAAGATGGAACTCCTGTTCTTCTGCTAAATACTTAACAAAGTCACTATTGCCAATGTATCTGTAACATACTTAAAAGGTTTTTCTTTGTTCCTTTGTTTAAAAGAATTGAGGGTAAGAATAGACACCCACATCCAATACATGGATTACCTTGTTTCAGATCTTGGCTCCCCTTCTATTCCATCTTCCTGCTAATGTATACCCTGGGAGGCAGCATGTGATGGTTCAAGAAGATGGGTCTTTGCTACCCATTTGGGAGGCCTAGCTTCAGTTCCTGGCTCCTGGCTCGGTGCTGACTAATGCAGATGTGTGAGGAGTGAACCAGCAAACAGAATGATGTCTCTCTCTCTCTCTTCCTCCCTCACACTCTCTCTCTTCCTCTCAAATAAAATAAAGTAAAATTTAACAGAATTGAGAGGAAACACCATATGTAGTGTGGATATATGCATTTAAAGATAACAATATTAAGGTTACTTACCAGGTTTGAAGGTCAAGAAGGTCAATAAAATATATATTATAAGCCCTGATTAGATGGTGTCTATGTTAACATGGTGGTTTTCCAAGGAACCCATCGCACCCAGCATCAGAATCAGCAGGAATATTTGTTGTTTTTCTTTAACTCTTGATCTTAGCCAAAAGGCTGAGAAGCAATTTTTTAAAGATTTATTTGAAAGAGTTATATAGAGAGGGAAGGAGAGGCAGAGAGAGAGAGAGAGAGAAAGAGAGAGAGGTCTTTCATCATCCACTGGTTCACTCCCTAATTGGCCACAGTGCCTGGAGCTGTGCTGATCTGAAGTCAGGAGCCAGGAGTTTCTTCCAGGTGTCCTACGCAGCTGTAGGAGCCCAAGGACTTGGGCCATCTTCTACTGCTTTCCCAGGCCATTGCAGAGCTGGATAGGAAGTAGAGCAGCCGGGACTAGAACTGGCACCCATATGGGACGCCGGCACTGCAGGTGGCCACATCTCCAGCCCCCCAGGAAGATGTGTTAAAACTGCAGAGTTCCAGGCACCACTCAGGATGCTATTTGTGGTTATGATGTACATCTCAGTTTTAACAAATTCCAGATAATTCTTACGTGCCTAAAAACTGAGGAGTCAGGAAGATCCATAGAAGTGTCTCAAGGGCAAGAATCCCAGGGTCACTTACTTTTCTGAGAACTTTTCTAGATCTGGGTGTCGTCAAAACACTAACCACGTCTGCCCTTGCATCACAGTAGTGAGTGTACAAGCAGATTGCTGCAACTCTGGCAAAACCACGAAACCAAAAATTTCACCTATCACAGCAATCTCTCCATGAAGTTATAAGGAACTTTAAAAATTATATTTAAAAATTCCAGGTCATGTCTCATCTTTTTTACAGCTTTTCTTAAATATTTCAGTTGTTCTAGATTTTTGTGTCCCCAAATTTATTGCAATTTTAGTCTATTCCTTGTTATTTCATAAATATTTACATTGTATTTATTTATTTATTTATTTATTGACAGGCCGAGTGGATAGTGAGAGAGAGAGACAGAGAGAAAGGTCTTCCTTTTTGCCATTGGTTCACCCTCCAATGGCCGCTGCGGCCGGCACATCACGCTAATCCGAAGCCAGGAGCCAGGTGCTTTTCCTGGTCTCCCATGCGGGTGCAGGGCCCAAGCACTTGGGCCATCCTCCACTGCCTTCCTGGGCCACAGCAGAGAGCTGGCCTGGAAGAGGGGCAACCGGGATAGAATCCGGCGCCCCAACCGGTACTAGAACCCGGTGTGCCGGCGCCGCAAGGCGGAGGATTAGCCTGTTAAACCATGGTGCCGGCCTACATTGTATTTAATATTACAATATCCTCTTATTTTGAATTTGCTAATCTTTATTGCCTATTATACAGTGGGAAAAATAAAAATGTTTAGTTAGATTGTACATTGTGGGATGCAGGGACGATATTTAAAGTTATTCTAAAATACATGTGGAGTGTTTGACTTACTAATACATAATGTGAACTAAATACCAACAAATGGCTCCACTGTATAATTAGCTTTATTCACAGCTATGTGGAGAAGAACAACAGGTACAAATGTGTCTTGACCCAGGCTAAGCTATTTCACCTTCTCTCTGTTTTGATTGCATATAATGGTGCCAGTGACTTTAGGGATGAGATCATACAATATTAAGAAATCACCAGCCAAACAGTGAACCTGAAAAGTAGGATGCAGAGTGTTCTTGTTTCAGTAATCAAATAGGCTCAGGCAGAATATCCGGGCAGCCCTGAGCAATGAGTCAATAGTGTGGACAAGAGCAAGAAAGCAGCTTTCACAAGTGGACAACTGTAAATATAGTGCAAGCTCAGTCATTGTGGGCCTTCAGACAGGAGAAGACGGCTTGAAGTAGCGTCCTTTTCGGTGCTATTATGACACATATGTGTTCCGCAGAGTGGATGTACGGTTAGTGATGAGAAAATGTGTGTTTCTAGTAGACAGATGGTAGAACCGTGAGGAATGGAGGGAATGTTTGAGGACATGTGGATTCAGAGAGGAAACAGAATCATGTCATGAAACCTGGACAGAGAAAGTCAGTGACGCAGGGGCAACTTTCAATAAAAGACCAGGAAGAGGGGGCCGGCGCTGTGGCATAGCAGGTAAAGCTGCTGCCTTCTGTGCCGGTATCCCATATAGGTTCCAGTTCATATCCCAGCTGCTCTGCTTCCAATCTAGCTCTCTGAGATGACCTGGGAAATCAGTAGAAGACAGCCCAAGTCCTTGGGCCCCTGCACCCATGTGGGAGACGTGGAAGAAGCTCCTGGCTCCTGGCTTCGAATGGGCGAAGCTCCAGCCTTTGTGGCCAATTGGGGAGTGAACCAGTGAATAAAAGACCTCTCTCTCTGTCTCTCCTTCTCTCTCTCTGTAACTCTGTGAAATAAATAAATAAAATCTTAAAAAAAAAAAGACCAGGAAGAGTTCAAGAGCAAGACCAGAAAGAATCCCAGAATACGCAAATTAGACATTAGATTCTCTGCCCAAGAAATGAGGGGGGTTCCACCTTGCAGAGTCAAATAAACACCGTGAAGAAGGCTGTTAATGGGGCCACAGAAGGGTCAGCAGTTCACGTGATATGAGGAAAGGTGTTGCCTACAACCAGGCTTGGTGGGCTGCTCCCCAGATAGGAGATAATCCCACTTTAACAGGAATTTCTGTAGTTCTCAGAAAGTTTTTCCCACATTTAATGGTTAATTTTGCCTTAAGTGTGTGAGAAGAGAAAATAAACACAGAGTATCTTGTTCAGGGCTTAAATCAGTATATCACAAAATGCAACTTCATTGGATTTGTAATTTCATAAACACAGAAACCTATCCTATGGCCATAGTAGGCATGCAGTAATTACTTTTATGGAAGAATATAATTATTACTCCAAGCCTTCTCATAGGAGCAAAAATTAGTTCTGCCTCTGCCTATCTTCTGTGGCTAAATTAAGTACAGCCAGAGAAGATGAGACGGATCACCAAGGAAAAGCCAAGGAAAAACACGTGGGGAGTTTTATTAGGTAGTTGGATAGACAGGTAGATGAGTAAATAAACAGATTGATGATAGCTCAGAGATATAGATAGATGGTATCAAGAGATATGATAGATGATATAGATGATAGAGTCATAGGTATATACGTCATACATACATTTATACAAAAAGGTATAGCTTACTGATATATCATGTATTGATTGTACATGTATGTATACTGGAGATATAGATGCATGCTCATGATCACTTAAATATGGGAAAAGTTATAAACTAAACATCAGAACCATCAGGATACATCATAAATATATATATATATATATATATATATATATATATATATTCTCCTGGCTCCACCCAAATATGCCTGATCAGAATATTTGGTGGCAGGTCTGCAATTTGATCGTATTCTGGGTTGATTTTGAATATTCTAGAACTATTTGCTGGAAAGCACAAGGCAGTCTGTTTCCAACCTAATGGAAGAATCCAGCCTCTGCTTGAGGAAGCCTAAAGATGAGGAGCTTGTTCCAGTAGGAGCTGTCAAAAGTGCTTATGTTGGGGCTAAAACTTACATATTGGTCCAAAACCTGGCTTAATGTCAGCGCTAACCAGTCTCCTGCTTCTTTGCACAACAGCCCTTCATGTATGTCCCCCTTGCTTCTGTTGGGTTGCCAACCAGAAGTGATCTACCATAGAACTTCCTGGCTGCAGTAGCCCATAATTTGGGAAATAATTAAATGTATTTGCAAGTGATCATTCATGGTCCTGGGAGGGAAAAAACTTGGGCTCTCTTTTAAAAAGCCATATATATATATGCATACCATATTATGTATGTGTGTGTGTATATAAAATTGATGTCTTGAGATTTGATGATTGTTTATAGTCCTTGTCTATATGCCTGTGGAACAGAGATAGCTCTACTTTCTAATTGTTGAATTCTTTATTTAGTGGATGATTAAGCCTGTGACTATAGAGTAAATTGAAAGTATGTTATCGTCAAATGCCCTAAGCAGCACTCTGGCCTCAGAATCAGCCCTTAAAGAATTCAGATTCGATATATACTAAACTAATCTTCTGTATATAAAGAGAATTGAAAATGAATCATGATGTGATTGGAAGGGGAGAGGGAGCGGGAAAGGGGAGGGTTGTGGGTGGGAGGGAAGTTTTGGGAGGGGGAAGCCATTGTAACCCATAAGCTGTACTTTTGGAAATTTATATTCATTAAATAAAAGTTTAATTTAAAAAAAAGGACCTATATAGCAATTTTAACAATAGCTTTTAAAATCTTTAACTCTTTTTGTAGATTGCCAATTGATTTGAATTGCTTTTTGTTTTTAGATTACTTTAACACATTGCTTTAACAGAGCATCAGAGTTTAATTCTATGTCAAAGAGAAATTGAGCTTCCTGTGATCTTTTCCTGTGAGGTTTCCTTCCTTTACCTTCTTTCATATTGGTGACCATGTTTCTGTGTTTCTGTGTGTAACACATCTTTAAGCATCTTTTGCAGGGCTGGATGAGTGGCAACAAATTCTTTCAGTTTCTGTTTGCTATGAAAAGTCTTAATTTCACCTTCATTCACAAATGAGAGCTTTGCAGGATATAATATTCTGGGCTGGCAGTTTTTCTCTCTTAGTACCTGGGCTATGTCTCGCCATTCCCTTCTAGCTTGTAGGGTTTCTGATGAGAAGTCTGCTGTGAGTCTAATTGGAGATCCTCTGAGAGTAATCTGACGTTTCTCTCTTGCACCTTTTAGAATCTTTTCTTTATGTTTCACTGTGGTGAGTTTGATTACAATGTGTCGTGGTGAGGATCTCTTTTGGTCATGTTTATTAGGGGTTCTATAAGCTTCCTGTACTAAGATGCCTCTGTCCTTCTCCAAACCTGGGAAATTTTCTGCTAATATGTCACTGAAAATGCCTTCTAATCCTTTCTTCCTCTCCATGCCTTCAGGAACTCCTAGAACACGAATATTAGGTTTTTTAATAGTATCCTGTAGATTCCCGACAATATTTTTTAGATTTCTAATTTCTTCTTCTTTTCTTTGGTTTGCCTGTTTCCTTTCCTGTTCTCTGTCTTCTAAGTCCGATATTCTCTCTTCTGCTTCGCCCATTCTGTTTTTAAGGCTCTCTAATGTGTTTGTCATTTGATCTATTGAGTTCTTCATTTCATTGTGGTTTTCTGTCACTATCATGGTTTCATGTTCTACTAGTTGTTTCATTTCATTTTGATTCCTCCTTAATATTTCATTTTCACGAGAGAGATTTTCTATCTTGTCCATTAAGGATTTCTGTAGTTCAAGAATTTGTTTTTGAGAACTTCTTAATGTTCTTATCAATTTTTTGAGATCCGCTTCTTGCATTTCTTCGATCTCATCATCTTCATAATCTTGAATTGGGGTGTCTTTTTCATTTGGAGGCATCATAGTGTCTTCCTTGTTCTTGTTACCTCGGTTTTTGGGTTTGTTGTTTGGCATGTTGGAGATATTTGGTTTCTTCACTGTGGTGTTTTTTCTTGTTACACTATGGCTCTCTATTAAGTGGACTGTCTGCTTTCGGTGGAGCCTTAGAGGCTTGAGATAAGTGTGGACTGAGAGCTGTGTTTGGTTCCTCAGGTTTGAGGGTGTGTCAAAGATGACACTCCCAGGTTAGGCGTGGTAAATCTCTTTTTTTTTTTTTTTTTGATTCAAAAGGGAAGTAATTCCGCACAGCTGAACGTAATTGGAGGTAGTTAGCAGGCGAATGATATACCCACAGGAGCCAGAGATTGGAAGCTCTTTCCCAAGGACCACACAGGGAATCTCTGCTGCCCTCGGTGTGGGCTCCAATTCTCCTGCAGTCTCCCACTGGATTGCCAAGTTAGATCCTAATCTCCTGTTATTTCACCCCTCCCCCCAGAGTCAGGTTTTTCTGCTAGGCTCAGGGCCGGTGCAGACCTGAGGTCGCCCTGCTTATGACGTATGTCCAAAATGGCGCCTGCTCTTTGTCTTGCTCGCCTTTGAGGGGTGAGCAGAGAGAGAGAAACTCGTGTCTGTATCGGTCACTTTTTTTTTTTTTCTCTCTCTCTCTTCTAGTTAGCCTGGTGAATTTTTCCCCACGGAGTTTCAAGCCTCGTTCCCTTTAGTCTCCTCTTTCCGCTTGCCCGCTGGTGTCTCAGGCTATGGAGGTTCGGCTCACCTGGCGTTCCAGCGCTGGTGTGTTGAGTCTGCCGCTGGTGTCCCGAACTTGGGCTCCCACGCTCTCCAGGCAGGTCCACTGTGAATCACTAGTTCCAGAAGAGTTTCCGCTGCTGTTTCTTCCCCTACTCTTCCTTGAACCTGCAGTATCTCCACTTATATTAACCTGTATGTCTTGCTGAACTATCAATGTGCTCCCTTCCTATTCCGCCATCTTGCCGCTCCTATTGTATGTCCACATAGGAAATTTTATTAAGAGTTTTATTTTAAATGGCTTATAGATAAGATTGTCCATAAATTTAAGCTGCTAAAATCAATCAAAGATACATTTTAATTTGTGTGACCTGAATCTGTGTATCATGTTTTAAACTTGTTGGTAGAAACAAACTAAAAACATTTTATATGGTTGTGCTTAAGTTTACTGGTTAAACAAACTACACCATGTTAGATCTTTAAGAGGTGTTTTCAAATACATGATTCTTAAAATTTATAGAAGGCATTGGAACTTCTGGTAAATGTTTTCTTAAGTTGTTATCTAATGGTTGAAACGGTTTGCTAAGTATTCATGTGATATTGCTATTGTCAGCAAGCGATCTAGGACTTGCTCCCTCATTTCTCTATTCTAAGCCCAACTTGTTCTTTCATTTCTCTATTCTCTTCAAGGTAGGAAACTAATTCTATTATAAAGGAATCTGCAGGACGCACAATTTAATCTTTAGACCTTATAAAAGAGATGGCTAACATTTTTCTGTAATAGCATAGCCAAAATAAGAACTTAAATAATAATCTCATAGCTAGATTCACTTCGCCATCAGCGAAGTATACAGTAAGTAGAAAAAACCTCCCTTTCAGACCAAAGGGAAAGAAAGTTTTAAAGTGAGAATATAATTTTCCTCATGGGCATTGTCTACCTTAGAAAAACTACTACAGAATATGCCTGTGACTATAGACTTGTAGTTCAGGCCACCGAAGATTAGAGATGGGACATGGGCACTCCCTTGACTTGCATCCTCTGGTCTGCTTTAACACAAACCAGGAGGAAAAGAAAGCTAGGCATCAGAAGCAATTGGTGGCAGGTCTATTAATGGCTGATCTGTACAGTGATCTGCCCTCAAGGAGACCCAACAGGCCAGTCCACTGCAGTGGCTTTCAATGTGGTAAGCCTGGGCTTCAGCAGAAGTCAGCTTGTGAAGAGCCCTGGCAGCTCTGCCAAGAGTTGGATCACTGGAAATGGACCTGCCCTGGAATCGAAGGATGCCCAGGTCAGAGCCACAGATCTTATTGGCTCTAAGCTGAAAAGCCCTTCACTCAGCCCAACTTCCAAAGTGACCACTGCAGCTGAGCAGATGGTCAAGTAGGGTCAGCAACATTGCAGGCAGAACTGTAAATTTCCTGTTAGAGATGCCACCTGCCTTTACCTGGCCAGCTCACCTCCCAGCCCAGCCAAGTAATGAAAGCCAACAGAGTGCCTTCCCCTAGGAGGTTCACACCTCCCTTAGGATATACCCCATGTGAAGAGATAGATAGGTCTGGGCCTCTTAACTTACAAGGCCTAAAGCCCACCAGATTATTATCAAGCCCCTTCTATCAGGTTCTATTTGCCTCTCAATCAGAAAACTTAATTGTAGCTTAGACAGCACCTTTCTTAGCTCCTCTAATAATGACTCTGTCCTTTGTTCTAGACCCTGTCTAGCACACTTGGGCCTCATTCCTTTGTAATCATAACCTCTACTCTACCACCAATGGCTCTACTCCCAACCTGTGTGTACTGATGGTCCTCTTCCCCACTTAATGCTGTATAATTGTTCAAACCTGGTAAATGCCACTCTTAGGATCATTGGTTACTATCCTCACTCTGTCTTTTATGACCTTGTCTAAATATGATCAGAGTCGGCAAACTTGGAAGGCTTCCATAGCCTTGGCAACTCATGACGACAGCCTAGGGTGGTTACTGGCACCATAAACTAGAGTGTCAATTTGTTGGGTCAACAACAGGAGCCACTGTGCACTTGCTCCTGATGTGGGATCTCTGTCCTTAATGTGCTGTACATTGTGATTTAATGCTATAACTAGTACTCAAACAGTATGTTTCACTTTGTGTTTCTATGTGGGTGCAAACTGTTGAAATCTTTATACTAAATTGATCTTCTGTACATAAAGAGAATTGAAAATGAATCTTGATGTGAATGGGAGAGGGAGCGGGAGAGGGGAGGGTTGCAGGTGGGAGGGAAGTTATGGGAGGGGGAAGCCATTGTAATCCATAAGCTGTACACTGGAAATTTATATTCATTAAATAAAAGTTAAAAAAAAAAGAAATTAAAAAAAAAAAAAGAATTCAGATTCGGCTGAAAAGCCCATGAGATTATTTCAGGCATGGAAAGACAAGACACTGTGGAAAAAAAAAAAATGACTTACATGAAAGATCTCTGTGAGTGATATCCCAGTGGAAAGAACGGGCCATCAAAGAAGGAGAGAACTTCCACTTTGCCTATGGCTTTGTGTAAATACTGACAGAGTTTGTGGACTCAGAAGGCTTCAATACCCTTTGTAGCTCATCACAAGAGCCTTGGGTGGTCACTGACATCATAAAGAGTGTTAATTGTTAAATCAACAACAGGAGTCTCTGTGCACTTACTCCCCATGTAGAACCTCTGTCCTTAATGAATTGTACTATGAGAATTAACGGTAAAACTGGCCTTCAAACAGTATTTTATACTTTGTGTGTCTGTGTGGGTGCAAACTGTTGAAATATTTACTTAGTATAGAGTTGGTCTTCTCTATATAAAGATAATTAAAAATGAATCTTCACGAAGAATGGGATTGGAGAGGGAGTAGGAGGTCAGACAGGAGTTGAGGTGGAAGGGCAGGTATGGAGAAAGAACTGCTATATTCCAAAAGCTGTACATATGAAATTTATATATATTAAATAAAAGCTTCCTTAAAAAAAGAAAAAAGTATGTCATCGTGAAAATCAAAAGAAAAAAATGAGGAAATGCAGGGAAGGGAAAGTAGGAAGTATCATTACATGCTTAAAATTGTATATATGGGCCAGCGCCGTGGCTCAACAGGCTAATCCTCCGCCTTGCGGCGCCGGCACACCAGGTTCTAGTACCGGTTGGGGCGCTGGATTCTGTCCCGGTTGCCCCTCTTCCAGGCCAGCTCTCTTCTATCGCCCAGGAGTGCAGTGGAGGATGGCCCAAGTGCTTGGCCCTGCACCCCATGGGAGACCAGGAGAAGCACCTGGCTCCTGGCTTCGGATCAGCGCAGTGCGCCGGCAGCAGCAGCCATTGGAGGGTGAACCAATGGCAAAGGAAGACCTTTCTCTCTGTTTCTCTCTCTCTCATTGTCCACTCTGCCTGTCAAAAATTAAAAAAAATAAATAAAATTGTATATATGAAATCTGTTCTTATAAAAAAAAAACTGTAGGTTAAAGGGGCAAACTGTAACTTCAGGTGTGTGGGGTTTTTTGTTTTTGTTTTTGTTTTTGTCCATCTACCTTGTTCCTCAATATGAGTGTTCATCAAAAAGTTTATGGAAAATGTGTCTTACCAAAAAAAAAAAACAACAAAAAAAACAAACCAAAAACAAAAACAAAAAAACTATGGATTTCAGTGTTTTTACAGCAAAAGTCATGTCTTTTATGTCTATTTTCCTTAAACTTTTCAAGTACTCTTGCATCATAAACAATTGCCAAAATTTAAAAGCTGTTAAACTTCTGGATCATCTTTAAATGAATTTCTGGCAATACTGAAAAAAAAAAAAAAGGAAAAGAAAGAAGATAAGGAAAAGAAACTCAAAGGGAGACAGGGGCATGAGCAATGCATCCCCACAGCTAAAGGTCTGGACTTTCAGGAGTGAAGAGACTTGGCATGCGATCCTATGGGTTTGGTTTTTCTCCATTGCTTGTTTTGCACTGGTGTGTGGCTTCTCCTGGCTTCTTTCTGAGCTCCTTCAAGGTCAGCTGCTCTGAGAGCCGTCCTCTCCTGACCTTTTGCAGTCCCTATGGATGAGGGAAGTGTCTCCAAGTTATTCCAAAAGAAGCCTTGGTTGCTTGTCAAGGTAATAGCTCTGCTCCTCTCATGGTACATTTACTGAGAACTGCAGAGCAATCATTCGTATCATGAAGAGTAATGAGCTCTAATTTGAAGGGAATTGAACAGACCAAATGCTCTATTAGCCTGAAATGCTAGCCTCCAGAAAGCTTGTGTTGTGGTTTGACTGTATGTCCTGTCAGCCTCCAGCTTGATTCTAAGCCACTCAGTTCCTTATGTGACATAGCATGGATTTCATGTTTTTACAATAAAATTTAATTAAATTGGCTTTCAGTTCCTTTCATTTTCTTTTTAAAAGGCTTTCGTGCCAACTTTTAAGGTCATCATTTTCAAACTTTATTGAAAAGGAGAAAACAGAAGTTTTCTGAAACTGTAGCATGTATGGCAATTTAAAGATGTAACCTTCTTTCTTCCCTCCTCACCTCCTACTTTCAGAAGCATGAGAGGTGCATTTATAACTTCCATGAGATAACATTACAGGGTGTTTATGCCGATCTGAGATAGCATCGACACTGCCTGGCGTAGAAGCCTCAGGGAGTGAAAGCAAAGGCTTACTAAGAACTCTCTCCTATTCACTCTCCTGTTTGGAGAAATTAATCTTTCATACATTTTTTTCTTTTAAGTATTGATTTGTAGCCTATGCATCTCTTGTTGATGCTAGTCACTTTATAAAAACTAGTTTAATTGCTATCTTCAGAAATGTATTATATCTGTAAATTTTGGTATGGTTTTTATCACAAGTTTCAATATATTCTTGTCTTCTCAGGGAAATTTGTTGAAAAGCATTTTGAGTGAGAATATTCTATCTGCAAAATGGTGATAGTAGATTATTGAATGAAAAAAGTAGAGAAAATGAAATAAAGGGATAAAATCAGTGGCAATACTGCGGAACATAAATGAGCAACAGAAGATGTCAGGGAAAGATGATTCTAGAATTCTACGTGAGTTGCACTAATTATGAAGATATAAAAGGATTTTGTATTCTCCCAGATATTAACCAAACAGCAATAATGGATATTTTCAAATTGCCTCAATAATGGATATTTTCAAATTGCCTCATCCTCCCTGCCCCAATTCCTCATTAGAGAAGACAGAATCTGCTTCCTTGCATCACAAAAAGATTGTCCATGGAGAAAAAGAGAGTTTGCAAAATGAAGGAGGATCCTGCTGTCAAGAATCGAATGTGGATGTTAATATTGAAGTTCAACTGTGTGTGCCACTCTGCTTCCTCCATATCCACGGCCAACGACCTGAATTCCACCATCTCATGTCCCAACACACAGGTGTTTCTCAGCATTTCCTTGGGCATCCGCTGTCCTGCAGAGAATGTCTTCCTATAAAGTATCTCCCAGCTACATGGGATATCTGATTTTATAGAAACAAGCATGGCCTTGTTCTGCGTCAGAACATCTCAGTGGATGTTGTAGCACTTACAAATAATTGAGCTGAGCACAACCTCCACAGCCCCTTTGTGACTCCATCTCCAAATGCTACCCAAACTAGATGACTCAGTTTTTTTTTTTTTTATAAAGTATTTTTTTTTTTGACAGGCAGAGTGGACACAGAGAGACAGAGACAGAGAGAACGGACTTCCTTTTTGCCGTTGGTTCACCCTCCAATGGCCGCTGCGGCCAGTGCATCGCGCTGATCCGAAGCCAGGAGCCAGGTGCTTCTCCAGGTCTCCCATGCGGGTGCAGGGCCCAAGCACTTGGGCCATCTTCCACTGCCTTCCGGGGCCATAGCAGAGAGCTGGCCTGGAAGAGGGGCAACCGGGATAGAATCCAGCGCCCCGACCAGAACTAGAACCCGGTGTGCCAGCGCCGCAAGGTGGAGGATTAGCCTGTTAAGCCACGGCGCCGGCCAATGGCTCAGTTTTACCAGAAACGCAACTCAGGTTTTATGCTTCCACAGATCAGCTCAAGCTGTTCTAGTAGCTTGAATATTCATACTGTGTCATTTTTATTGTCTGTGACTTCACAAATCTACCAGTTCTTCTGATGGAAGTAATTTCTTTTGTATCTGTATTTCCAGGTAATATTGCAAAAACCTCTGTCAAGGTACTGATCTCCTAGACTTGCAAGAATTTCTATTTACATCTCAGTCTCTCTTAGTGAACGGTGAGTTGCCAAACTTGTCTTCTCAGCTTTACAAACCAGGATGTCTATGAAAGTGTTTTGCATAAAACATACACTCAACAAACATTTGCTAAATTGAATTTTTGGACACTTAGCAACAGAACTATTTCAGACTTGTTCATATTATTTTGTTAATCCAATCAGCTTCAATCATAGAGTAAAGCCATGCCAAGGACATTCAAGCTACTCTCCCAGAATCTCCAATATATTTTTGCGTGCATGGCAGTTATTTGTTGATCAGAATTACTGAGAAAATAATTTGTTCTATGAGTGTGCTCTATAATTTTTGCTGACTATTTTCTTCTAATGAAACATATTTATTGAACACCTAAGCACAGTTCACAGCACTAGATTCAGGAATCATTGATGTTTTATAAACATGCCAATAGTGAGATTATCTTCTCTCAAAAATTAGGGGTTATGCATAGTCACCCATGATGTAAGGCCAAGTAGAAAACTTGGCTAAAACTAGGATATGATGATTTCTCTGTGCACAGATGATACAATTCCAAGTTGCAATGCACTCCATTAATTAAACAAGTCTGCATGCCCATAATTTAATTTACTGAAAGAATTCACAAGAGGGATGGGAAACTGGGTTCCCCTGCTTCCCATAAGTGTAATTGACATAATGAGCAGCTTTCTTCTCTTTGAGTCACACTGCCTTACAGTAATACCTGTCTCCCATGATATCAAACTCTCTTTGAGTTGCACAGAGAAATAATTTTCTAAGTGCAATTCAACTCAATGCAGATAGGTATCATATGGCATCAGATATTTCAGAAATAAAGGAAATTAAAAGGGCTACAATGAACCTGAGGGTGGAATGGTAAGCCTCAATCAGATAATAATTCATAGTGACACCGAGTGCATATTTCCCTCTCAACACTAGGACTTTTCACAGTGAACAACATTTAAAATCAAAAGGAAGGGTAAGCATTGTGTGTCGGGGGATGGAGCTGCTGCTCTGGACAGCTCTATTCTATGTCCGAGTGCCTACTGGAGTCCCAGCTTCTCTGTTTCCAAACCAGCATACTGCAAAGGCTCACCCTGGAGACATCGGGTGAAGGCAGAAGTGCTTGTTTTCCTGTCTACACCCAGGTAGAACAACAGGCTCCCGAGTCAGCCCTGAGGGCTGTGGGCACACAGGGAGAGAGGGGAGTGAGCCAGGAGACGGGGGTTCTTCCTCTCGGTCCCCTCCCCTTGTCTGTCAATGAAGTAAATAAAATCAAAAGAAAAAAATCTTAATTGGAAATGTGTAATATATCTTATTTTGATTTGCAGTTCCCAAAACATACATGACCGTGTAGGTGAATGACACCTTTTTAATGATCCTCACAATGGCCCGCTTTTAAAATGGACAAAGCAGATGTGATGTATTTAGTATAATGACCTTGTAGCTGTGCCGTATTTTTCCTAATGCTATGCTTTGTTGACTATGTAAGATTAAGAGTAGTGCAGCACGCATGACTGAGTTGTGATCATACCAGGTACTGAGTAATTACCTGTCCGGTGAGTGGCTGCAGGAAAATAGGAAGCACAGTTTTTGTCGTGGCACTTTCTTTCCCAGAAATTTTCACAGATTTCTACTGTTGACTATTAAAAATGTCCAATATTCTTATCATATTTTTATTTTTTAGATTTTTAAAATTTTAATTAGTTTTTAACAGATTTGATATGGCTTGTAGATACATGTCTAAGAACATAATGGTGTTCCTTTCTGCCTACCTGCTTCCTCCCCCCTTTTTCCTTCCCACCCGCCTTTCTTCTCCTTTTCTTTTAGTTTTTGAGATAGCATATTTTAAATTTGCAATTACAGTAAAAGGCTTAATACTTCACCAAGAAGAAGTTTAAAAAGCGAAAAGCAAAAAAAAAAAACCCTTTGTTTAGTGGGAATATAAACAATGGCTATAAACAATAATTGAATGGAACAAAGACCATTTCACCCATATACAGTAAATTTAAAATAATCATAGATCATGAAAACTATAGTAGTATAGCATTCTCTTTTTTTTTTTTTTTTTGCTTTTTTTTTTTTTTTTTTTTTTTTGGCCAGGCAGAGTTAGACAATGAGAAAAAGAGACACAGAGAGAGTTATAGACATTGAGAGAGAGACAGAGAGAAAGGTCTTCCTTCTGTTGGTTCACTTCCTTAATGGCCGCTAGGGCCGGTGTTCTACACCGATCCATAGCCAGGAGCCCAGTACTTCCATGCGGTTGCAGGGGCCCAAGCACTTGGGCCACCCTCCGCTGCTCTCCCAGGCCACAGCAGAGAGCTGGACTGGAAGAGGAGCAGCTAGAACAGAATCCTGCGCCCCAACAGGGACTAGACCCCAGGGTGCCAGCGCTGCAGGCAGAGGATTAGCCAAGTGAGCCATGGCGCTGGCCAAGTAGTATAGCATTCTTAATCCTTGGTTTGACAAAGGTATTGAACAAAGTTTCACAAAACTGTGTTTCAAGCAATACTGACACACACAGACCATTCTTTCTCTTCCTCCCTCCCTCCCTCCCTCCCTTCCTCCCTCCCTCCCTCCCTCCCTCCCTCCCTTCCTTCCTTCCTTCCTTCCTTCCTTTCTTTCTTCCCTTCTTCTTTCTCCTTTCTCTTTTAATTTTAGATCCCACATATAAGGGAAAACATGCAGTATTTGTCTTTCTGTATCTGGCTTACTTAACATGCTGTCCTCCAGTTTCCTGCAAATGGTAGAATTTCATTATTTTTTTTTATTAAACTTTTATTTAATGAATATAAATTTCCAAAGTATAGCTTGTGGGTTACAATGGCTTCCCCCCTCCCATAACTTCCCTCCCGCCCGCAACCCTCCCCCCTCCCGCTCCCTTTCCCCTTCCATTCATGTAAAGATTCATTTTCAATTCTCTTTGTATACAGAAGATCAATTTAGTATATATTAGGTAAAGGTTTCAACATTTTGCCCATATAGCAATATCAAGTGAAAAAACTACCATTGGATTACTAATTATAGCATTAAATAGCAATGTACAGCACATTAAAGACAGAGATCCTACATAATTTTTTTTTCAAAATAATTAATTTTCTATGCCATTTCCATTTTAACACCAGGTTGTTTTTTGTTTTTTTTTTTTTTTCATTTCCAATTCTCTTTATATACAGAAGATCACTTCAGTATATAATTAGCAAAGACCTCATCAGTCTGTGCCCACACAGAAACGCAAAGTATAAAAATACTGTTTCAGTACCAGTCATAGCATCACTTGGCTTTAGACGACACATTAGGGACAGATCCCGCATGGGGTGTAAGTACACAGTGACTCCTGTTGCTGACTTAACAATTTGACACTCCTGTTCATGGCGTCAGTAATCTCCCTAGGCTCTAGTCATGAGTTGCCAGGGCTATGGAAGCCTTTAGAGTTCGCTGACTTTGGTCTTATTCCGATAGGGTCATAGTCAAAGTGGAGGTTCTCTCCTCCCTTCGGAGAAGGGTATCTCCTTCTTTGATGGCCCCGTTCTTTCCACTGGGATCTCACTCACAGAGATCATTCATTTAGGTCTTTTTTTTTTTTTTCCCATGATATCTTGGCTTTCCATGCCTGCTATACTCTCATGGGCTCTTCAGCCAGATCTGAATGCCTTGAGGGCTGATTCTGAGGCCGGAGTGTTGTTTAGGACATCTGCCATCCTATGAGTCTGCTGTGTTCAAGATCACTAGCAATCAGAGAAATGCAAATCAAAACCACAATGAGGTTCCATCTCACCCCGGTGAGAATAGCTCACATTCAGAAATCTACCAACAACAGATGCTGGAGAGGATGTGGGGAAAAAGGGACACTAACCCACTGTTGGTGGGAATGCAAACTGGTTAAGCCACTATGGAAGTCTGTCTGGAGATTCCTCAGAAACCTGAACATAACCCTACCATACAACCCAGCCATCCCACTCCTTGGAATTTACCCAAAGGAATTTAATTTGACAAATAAAAAAGCCATCTGCACATTAATGTTTATTGCAGCTCAATTCACAATAGCTAAGACCTGGAACCAACCCAAATGCCCATCAACAGTAGACTGGATAAAGAAATTATGGGACATGTACTCCATAGAATACTATACAGCAGTAAGAAACAACGAAACCCAGTCATTTGCAACAAGATGGAGCAATCTGGAAAACACCATGCTGAGTGAATTAAGCCAGTCCCAAAGAGAAAAATATCATTTGTTTTCCCTGATCGATGACAACTGAGCGCCAAAGAGGAAACCTGTTAAGTGAAATGGACACTATAAGCAACAATGAACTGATCAGCTCCTGTCCTGACTTTAGATGTACAATGTAATACTTTATCCTTTTTAGTATTTGTTGTTGTTGTTGTTGTTCTAGTACTATTGGTTGAACTCAGTAATTAACACACAATTATTCTCAGGTGTTTAAATTTTAACTGAAAAGTGATCCCTGTTAAATCTAAGAGTGGAAAAAGAGAGGGAGGAGATGAACAATTTGGAACATGCTCAATCGGACTGGCCGCAAATGGTGGAGTTAGAAATGTGCAGGGGATTCCAACACAATTCCATCAAGATGGCATGTACCAATGCCATCGCACTAGTCCAAGTGATCAATTTCAGCTCACAATTGATAGCTCTGATAGGTCTAAGAGTCAAAGAGATCACACAAACAAGACAAGTGTCTGCTAATACTAACTGATAGAATCAAAAAGGGAGAGAAAGATCCAACATGGGAAGTGGAATTTCATTATTTTTATAGCCGAATAATATTCCATTGTGTATATACACTATATTTTCTTTATCCATTCATCTGAAGGTGAACACCTTGGTTGATTCCACATTTTGGCTATTGTGAACAGTGCTGCCATACACATGGTGATTCAGGTATCTCTTTGATACACTATGTTCAAGTCTTTTGAGTACATACCAAGTTGTGGAATTGATGGATCAAATGGCAAGTCTGTTTATACTTTTTTAAGAAATCTCCACACTGTTTTCCACAATGGCTGCACTAATTTACATTCTCACCAACAGAGTACAAGAATTTCCTTTTCAGAGCCAGTGTTGTTGTGTAATGGGTTAAGCCACTGCCTGCAACATCGGCATCCATATGGCACCAGTTGGATCCTTAGCTATTCCACTCTAGATCCAGCTCCCTGTTAATGTACCTGAGAAGGCAGCAAAAAAATTACCCAAGTTCTTGGGCACCTGCACCCATATAGGAGGCCCAGATGAAGCTCCTTGGCTCCTGGCTTCAGCCTGGTCCAGCCCTGGCCATTGTGTCCTTTTGGGGAGTGAACCAGTAGATGGAAGATCTCTCTCTGTTTTGCTCCATATTTCTGTGTGTGTGTGTGTGTCTCAATTCTGACTTTCAAATAAAATAAATGTTAAAAAAAAAGAATCCACCTTTCTCCACATCCTTGCCAGCACTTGTTACTTTCTGGGTTTTGGGTTTTAGTCATTCTGACAAGGATGAGGTGATATCTCATCATGGTTGTAATTTGCATTGCCTTGATGGCTAGTGATGTTGAGCCTTTTTTTTTTTTTAACAAACAAGAAAAATGAGGATTTTTTTCATATAATTGCTAGCTATTTATATTTCTTCTTTTGAGAACTGTCTTTTGAAGTCCTTTGCCCATTTCTTTTCTAGATTGATTGTTCTTTTGTTGTTGAGTTTTTTATATATATGGGGGATATTAATCTTTTGTCAGATAGGTAGTTTGCAAATGTTTTTCCCATTCTGTTGGATGTCTCTTCACACTATTGATAGCTTCCTTTGCTGTGCAAAAGCTTCTGACTGATGTAGTCCCAGTTCTTTAGTTTTGCTTTTATCGCCTGTGCTTTGGGTATTTTGTCCAATAAATCGTCCCCTATACCAAACATCCCCTAACTTCATAGTCTCAGGTCTTAAATTTATCATAGTTTTTAATATCAAAAAAAGGTTACAAATATTTAGGATGTATTTCCTTTTTTTAAGATTTATTTATTTTACTTGAAAGTCAGAGTTACACAGAGAGAGGAGAGGCAGAGAGAGAAAGATCTTCCATCTGCTGGTTCACTCCCCAATTGGCCGCAAAGGCTGGAGCTTCGCCCATCCGAAGCCAGGAGTCAGGAGCTTCTTCCACGTCTCCCATGTGGGTGCAGGGGCCTAAGGACTTGGACCATCTACTGCTTTCCCAGGCCATAGAAGAGAGCTGGATAGGAATGGAGAACCGGTGCCAATATGGGATGCCAGCACTGCAGGCGGCAGCTTTACCCACTATACCACAGTTCTGGCCCCTGGGATGTATTTCTTAATTAATTCTAAGATGATATTTTTGTTCCTTTAAGATAAAATACCAACAAAAGAGGAAATGTGAATCTTTAGTTTGGAATGCACTTTATACCTCTCATGCTATCATTCTTTGTTTCTCTCATACTCCTTCCAGTTGGTTGCTTTCTTTCAGTTAATTATGTTTAGCTTTTTGAGATTTCAGATCTAGTCCTTTTCTCCCTTCTCTGGGCTGTTATTGTTCACAATCATAAAGAAAAATAACCAGCGAGCTAATAACTGTCATTTTTACATGTTATGTAAAGCATTTGTGAAACAGTAAGCAATGTTCAAGTATCTTTAGAATTGGCCATTTAAGACTTTAATATCTGGCACTGTGAAAAATAGTACTTTGAAATCTTTCATTTTATACCTAAGCTACAGAAATTTCAACACCTACTGATAGGTTATGAACATTTACAAGTGAATGAAACAAATTAAATGGCAAAAATCCTAATGGTGTTTAAAACATAATATTTTAGTGGCTGCTTTATTTATCAAATAAAAATAGAATACAGAGCAACTACTCAATTAACTTAGCTTTTTTCATTATACTTCTAGCCAGCCTACTTAGAAATTCCACATAGATGATGGAAATATACATTTTTTCATGCACTCGACATATTTTTCAAATATCAACTGTTACGCCAGTATCTGTGAGGATCCTGGAGACTGCGCATTTCTGTCTACATACCTGGATTAAAATCCATTACATCTTCTTTTACAAAAGGTTATTTAGAACTGTGAACTTTTATGTGAATCATTTACAAGGCTTCTTTTGTCTCTCTTCTGAGTCTTCACCCCTTTTTAGCAAATATCTTAGATCTTGCAAGGATACTAGCTTCAGGAAGGAAAAATACAGTAAGTAAAAGTGATCATGACAAGAAGAGTTTGAAACAAAGATTTAAAAGCATGACCTGCTGATATTATGAAAGGACTCCCGGCATAATATGTATGCAGTTTGCTAGAGATAGAGAATCGTTGTTATGGACTGAACGGTTTCATCCTCCCCAGATTCGTAAGTTGAAGCCCCAACCTTCAATGTGATTTAGGGAAGGACTTTACTAGACGTATATGAGATCATTAGGATGGTGCTCCCATGATGGTGAGGGCTCTACTAAAAGGAAGAGATCTCAGCGCTCTCCCACTTTTCCTCTCTTAAAGATGCCGAAGCAGACAGTCATCTGCAAGCCACAAGGCAAGTCCTCACCTTACTCTGCTCCTGCTGGTCCCCTGCTCTTAAACTTCTTTCATACTATCTGCTGAACTCTTTACTTAGTATAGAATTAATCTTATTTGTATAAAGTTAATTGAAAATAGATCTTGGTGAAAAATATTAAGAATGGGAATAGGAGAGGGAGGAGGAAGGGTGGGAGTGCTGGTGGGAGGGCAGGTAGGGTGGGAAAAATCACTATGTTCCTAAAGTTCTATTTATGAAATGCATGAAGTTTGTATACCCTAAGTAATAGGTTCTGGGAAAAAAATAAAAACTTCCCAGGCTCCAGAACTGTGAGGAATAGATACTCGGTCCCTTAAGCCACCATTTCTATGGTGTTTTGTTGTGGCCCTTCAAGCTGACTAAACAAATTCCTAACAAAATGAGGCCCCATTTCCCTGTCTCTGAACCAGGGAGCTGAGGACAGCCTGCAAGAGAGAGTGCAATTCACATGGGACTCGGGGAACGTCTGAGCCTTTGAGTCCAGCTATCTTCCCATTTCCCACATTCTTTTTGCATCACCAGAAATGGCATCAATTCTTACAGAACCTAAGTAAATTAATGAATGCGATACTGGAAAATCATTGTGTTCCAATTCCTGTTGAAAATGAAAGGTAAATGAGACTTACTGAGCACTCTGAAAAAAGGAATGATACCAAGGGTGCAATATAGAGTGGAGGCACTGGCAGCCTAGGACGGTGCCAGAAATTCCTTGGTGCCCCCAGAAAGCACCTGAAAAGCAGCAAATGTTTCCCAGGTCCTCAGAAGGGCAGACACTAGAGCAAGAAAAGGTGCAGAAGACTTAGAAAGACACAAGATTAGGAATGATAAATGGGCTACACATGACTATGTGGGCTACTGACAGGTATCCTATGAGATCAGCGTAATCTCAGTGGCTGGTCACAGGGCCAGCAGCACCTTAACATCTCTCAGGAGTTCACTGTGCACCAAACAACCAAGACCAAACATTCGCCCCCTCCATACTGTTACTATTAAAAATCCCCATTTTGATTTAGCAGCTAAGATGCCTCTTGGGAAACTTGCATCCAATACTGGAGCACTTGCATTCTATTCCTGGTTCCAATTCCAGGTCCCTGCTAATATGCACAGTGAGAGGCAACATAATGACTCAACTACTTTGGTCCCTGCCACCGGAATGAAAGACTTGGATTGTGCTCCTGGCTTCTAGCTTCAGCCTGACCCACCCTAGCTGTGGGAAACATTCGGAGACTAAAAAACTAGTGAATGAGGGAGATTTCTTTCTCTCTCTTCTCTGTGTGTGTCTTTCTGTTTTATGTAAGTCATAAATAAGTAAATAAATACACAACATCTCCAAAATTATGTAGTAGTCCTAGGGAAGAAGTGGGATTAGGTTAAACAATTCTGAATTAACTGCCAAAACTGTACACACTTGTGGAAAACAAGAGGTTCAGTAAAAGTAAACTTAAGTTATGAAAGGTTACATATCCAAAGATGCCCTGAAAATTTTATATTTGTTCTAGATATAGACTCTAAACAGTAGTATATATGCATTAAAAAGTCCTCAAGATTAAAACACAGGATAAAGAATTAGGGAAAAGTTAAGACTTTTCCTGTGAGATTAACTTCTAGGCAAACCTTATGGAGTTTTCATACTATATTTAAAGATTAGACTCCTGTGTCATTAGAATAATGAGAAGCTGCAGTAAGTAGATTGTTGGGTGTGGGGATGACATTATCATCTCTATGCTTTAGATTAATTTTGCAAAAACAAAATGTGAACTATACACAGGAGTGAAATTTAGGGGTAAGACTGTTGGTTGAGCGGTTATAGTCCTCGTCTGGTCAGGGAATAATAAGACAGTAAAATTAAATTAAGAGCAATATTGCAAAGACAGAATTACTAACTTGACTTGGTTGGTGATCAGTTGCAGGGAATGAAAGTGGTCGGGAACAACTCAGCAGAGTTCAAATGTGCCTCTGGAAGGCATTTGTGAGACACCTTCCTGGAAGAAAAAGAAGCATTAGCAAGCTGATGGAACCATGAGATGATACTGAGTGTTTTTAGCTTTAGGTAATAGAGGTGCATCTAGGATGGAAGTCAGGAAAAACTCAAGAGGAGAAACATCTAACAGAGGTAATAGTTGATACGAACGGAAATGAGATTGCTGAATTCAAGCATACAGGAGGAGAAATTTTCCTAGGTGCAGGGGTTAAGAAGTGAGTGAAAAAGCAGATGGTAAAGTAGGGAGATAGAAGAAGACCAGCAGGAGGTGAGGACTCAAGACATCCAAGCAAATTAGATCTCATGACTGTTGAGAAGCCAAACAGTTAGTGTGACCTAATACTGTACTATTGGTTCTTAGGCTTCTATGGGATGTTAGAGAAGCGTGATAGTGTCTTAACAGCAAGTACTCAGCAGTGATGAGTGAGGCACAGAACTGTACAAGTTTCTCCTGGATTTTCCATGAACACTGATTTCTTGTTGTGTTTTTCATTTACTTGTTTTAATTACAATTTCTATACATAGTGTTACATCCTAAAATGTTTGTTTTCCAAATGATTTTCCATTTTAAAGAGACTAAATAAAGGATCTGACTGAGCTGTACTTGTGGGAATTCCTAGATCTTTTTATAGGAAGTTATTTTTGTTCAATGGATTTAAAAATCAAGTTTCCAGTTGGAGAAAATGACACAGACATGCAAGCTCAGGACATAGCTGTACAGTACCATCTCGCCAGGGAAGACAGAAAACTTTGAGTCATCTGGATATTAACTATTAACCATCTGAACATTTTAAAGTGCTAAGAAGAAAAACCTCTGTAAACCAAATTTTTATTTAATTTTGTGGACTTTGGAGGGTAAAGTCATACTGTGAGAGAGACAGCTCCCTGGTCTTCCAAATCCAGGGTTTTATCTGCTTCTGGACACAACTCTAAGCTCTGCATTTCAGGGAACTAGCAGTTAGTTGTGGTTTGGAACCACTGTGGCTTGGGAAGAGTGATAACGAAATTTCTCCTATGTCTGAGTCACCATGTGTCTTGAGGTTGATTTATTAGGCCTTTAATTTCAGGCATTCTTTATTTATTTCAGGAGCATTTAGTAGCTTGTACTCAGTCTCTTTCCTTCTCACCCTCTCTTTCTCTCCTCTCTCTCTCCTTTTCTCCACTTAATTATTGTGTTGATCCCTCTAACTGTCCAGTGGTCCCCATGCTGTGAAGAGTAAGTATAGCTACTGGCTATTGCTCTTGCACCTTCCTGTCCCATGCTGATTACTTGAGGCCATAAACTTACAGGGACCCAGGTGGTGATGCACATTGCAGAATCATCCTAAAGTCCTACCTAGGAAGATGTTCACTGACACATCTAGCTTTAAATATTCCCATCTTTTACTGCTGCTTCATCTACAAAATCCTGGTACACACGTGTGTGCACATGCACACACACACACATGTTCACTCTCTGGCCTAGAAGTAGTGATATTCTCTTATCCTGAAAGATTTGCCTTGATATAGTATTTACCTAGCATCTGGATATCAGCATCTACCGCCTTGATGTTAGAGTGAGCCATTATTCTGCAAATAATTATGGAGCGCTTGTTATGGATGTGCAGCTCAGAGGCAGTTGTAAACGTAGGAGCCATCAGCTCTACATGGACTTTAAAGTCATGAGACCAGAAAACATCTACTAAGTGAGAGAATGCAATTAGCAAAAAGGGCCCAAATCTAAGCTCAGACAACCCCAGTGGTAAAGTGGGCTGAGGAGAACCACTGGGATCCAGTGAGATGCAGGTGGAAATCCAGGAGCACCTGGTTGTCCTGCAGGCAGAAGTAGGTGTGTCAGTTTAAGTTCTTTGATTACAAGCAACAGAAAACCAAGGAAACAATGGACGGCAGTGCACAGAACTGAACAAAGTGTTCTGAGTTGAACAAAACAAAAACAAATTCAAAAATAGTGTTCAATAGAGTCATGTCAGTGTGTCACTGCCAGAATTAAGTAAGTCTAAATATCCAAGGTCACTGTATTCTGTTAAAACTTGTATAACCAAAAACTTGTTAGGCTAGCATATAAGTAAAAGTAGAGAAGACTCACAAGCCACATGTTTAAATTATTAAGCACCACAAACATAGCTAACAAACTGTCAACTGAAGTGTGTAACTTTTTCTGACTTGAACAAATGTACTTTAATATTAAAAAAAGGTGTAAAACATGATTTTATTTAAGAGAATTTTGGCAAGACATGAAATTTGACTGAAATAAATCATTATTAAACATGTTTAGATACATAATAATATTCGCATGTAATTTTATGATTACTATATGGTTATTAATAGGAATAATATTTTATCTTCATTTCAGCAAAATCAAGAATTTTTTTTATTGACAGACAGAGTGGACAGTGAAAGAGAGAGACAGAGAGAAAGGTCTTCCTTTGCCATTGGTTCACCCTCCAATGGCCACTGCAGCCAGGTGCTGTGGCCGGTGCACAGCGCTGATCCAAAGGCAGGAGCCAGGTGCTTCTCCTGGTCTCCCATGGGGTGCAGGGCCCAAGCACTTGGGCCATCCTCCACTGCACTCCCGGGCCACAGCAGAGAGCTGGCCTGGAAGAGGGGCAACCGGGAGAGAATCCGGCATAATCAGATTTTTCACATAATGTTATTTTACCAAGATATAAAGTTTTAGTGGTGGCGTTGTGGTATGGCAAGTAAAGTCGCTGCCTGTGGCACTGGCATCCCATATGGGTGCCAGTTCAAGTCCCAGCTGCTCCACTTCCAAACCAGCTCCTTGTTAATGTACCTGGGAAAGCAACAGAAGATGGCCCACATGCTTGGGCCCTTCTACCAATGTGGGAGACCCAGAAGAAGCTCCTAGTTCCTGGTTTTGGATCATCCCAGCTCTGGCTGTTGCAGCCATTTGTGGAGTGAACCAGTGGAAGGAAGATCTCTCTCTGTCTCTTGCTCTCCTTCACTCTGTAACTTTGCCTTTCAAATAAACAAATATTTTAAAAGTTATAAAATTTTTAAATAGAACCTTTCCAATGATGTAACATTTAAAGAATGTTTTCATCAAAACTGAAAAGTACATATAAAATTTGAAGTTAATATAATTTCTCAAATGTTCAAGGGTACATTTTGTTTGTTCACAGTTCCCTTCAAAACATAAGACAAAAATGCGAATTACAATTACTAATATCAAAATAAATTAAATAATTGGAAAAACAAATTTATTTACTAATTTCAAAAAAGCCTAAAAGTTCTTGAATTCAAAGTACATCTACCCGGGAATGTGAAAATTTGGTGTCTGATCTCAAACCTGTTTAATAGATATGGACTTAACAGGCACTAAAACTCGAGTAACAGTGATTGTGGAAAATTCCAGATGTTTTTCAAAGTCTGATGCAAACACACACACCTACACACACACGCACACACACACTCACCGTGTTAATTAGTGCATATCTTTAGAAAAAGGAATCAGGACACAAAGGGAAACAAGAAAACAAATGTCCAGTCCCACTGTGAAGCGATAGCTCATTCTCTGCAGCCTGGAGCTGCAGCGTGGTAGCCCTGTGGCTTTCATACATGTGGACACAGTCAACTTGTAAGTGAAGAACCAAGACATGGAAAGGTGCCCATGAGACCTGCTTGTATCGGTCACCAGGGAGAATGCTGTTTTTAGGTCCCTCTGAACTAGTGCTCACCTCAGGTGCCCTGGGAACCCCAAGACACTGAGCCCCGAGGAGTGAGCTCCAAGCCTGGAGAGAGGAGTGGTGTTGCTTGAGTGGCACCCTAATGAACATATTAGCATGTTCTAATGAAACAAGGAGGTAAATACAGATCAGACAAAACTGTGAGAAAAAAAAAGAATTGGCCAATTGATTAAATGGGGCTAAATTAATATAAGAATAGGACAGAGAAGTATCCATTTGAATTTGGCAATATGCAGGTCACTGGTGATTTTAGTAATATCAGCCTCACTAATGTGATGCAGAATGAAATCTCACTGAAGTGAACTGGCTTGTGAATGAGAATCAAGGAAAAGAGAATGAGATTCATCACATATTTTGAGAAATTGGATGGCAAACAGTGAGCAAAGACCTGGAGCAATCACACAAGAAGCGTCTGAGCACTGGAAGACAGAAGATTCAGAAGTTAGGGCGACGACTGAAAGAGCAGTCACTGAGCAGACAAACGCTAGGACTGACGGTGCCAGAGAAAGTGTGTGGACAGAAGACCAGGGGAGCAGTGTGGCAGAAGTCAACAGAACAGGAAATGAGAACCAGGATTTGATGCTCGGCTGACAACACACACGTTCAAAGTCCACTCACCCTCCACAGAAATTGGCTAGAATTCCAGGATATTATGACCTAAAACTTTACTCCTTTACAGTAAACAGAACCCAAGAAGGATAGAAGGGCTCTCCAAAGAGACACAACATACATCAAGATCAGATTGCACTGGTGACAAACACAGGAACTTCAGAATGGGAGTAGGAAGTGGCGAGTGACAATGTAAGGGCACGCTCCACATAACAGAAACGAGAAGGCAGGGTAGATCAGGTGCGATCTGCTTCAAAAACACCAAGTCAGAAGTAATGATGAGACATGGAAATAGAAGTGCTTTGGGGTGTGTAATTGAATCAGAGTTGGGGACTAGAAATTGGAGTAATCAGAAAATAATCATAATCTCTAGCTTTGGCTTAGTACATTAAAAAAAGAAACAAATTGCTTTAATTCTGTATGCATACCATGAATACATTTTAGCAAAATAAAACGCATTTTCTAAAAATAGATTTTTACATGTTCTGTTAATTTTACATTAAATACAACCCAACCATGTTTTGTCCCTTTTTAATCGAAAAACATTTATAATACCAAAATGTACACTGGAGAGTAGAATCATTATATGTGTGCATAATAAGCTTAGTTTATTAAAAACATTTTTATTTGTCTCTCTTAAAAGCGATGCCTCCACTGTCTATGCAAAGGAAGTTTTAAGCAATCTAGTAAAATATAGCAAGATGAAACTTTCCCATCGTGCTGTTCTGTCTCAAACTTTCTGGTTCATGGTGATGAGCGTGCTTTGCTTCCTAAATGAGCTCAAGTAATTTGTGTCACTTAAATTATCTCTGTGTAACTGGGAGATAAAATTTTAATCCACATCTAATTGGTGAAGCTTAAATTATTACATGTACTGTTGAGACTTTCAAAATTTGTCTTAAAAGTTTATTACAAAAGAATTAAGGAAGCAAAAATGAAAGGCAATGTCAAATAGAAAAAAGTGTTCAATGCATGTATTTGGAGGAGAGATTGTGGATGTAAATTATATAGTGTCATAGTCTGTTGAAACAATACCACCATTTTGAGCAGGAGAAAGTAAAGTAGACCACATTTTAAATTCTTTCTGGAAAGTTTTAAGTTAAAAATTTTGGATTAATTAGAGTTTACCAAGTTTTGTATTAATGGTTTAGGGAGAATGTGATAGATACTATTTTTAAGATTTATCTATTTATTTTGAAAACCCAAATTATGAAGGTGAGTGGAGAGGAGAGAGAGACACACACAGACACACACACACACACACAGAGAGAGAGAGAGAGAGAGAGAGAGAGAGAGACTTCCATAGGTCAGGCCAAAGCTAGGAGCCCAAAACTCCATCTGGGTCTCCAGGTGAGTGACAGGGACTCAAGCACTTGAGTCAACCTTTACTGTTTTCCAAGGTGTATTTACAGGAAGCTGGATTAGAAATAGAACAGCCTAGACTTAAATTGGTCTATGCTGGACCACCAAATCGTAAAGGATTCCAGCATCACATGTGGCAGCTTAGCTGACTATGCCAGAAAGCTATCCCAAATTTACATTTTTATTCTAAAAACTTTAAAGAATATTTTACCACCTTTTAACTAAACTTTATTTTATTTAGACTTATGAGAAATTGACAAGCTCTCATGTACTCTGCAGCCAATTTCTCCTATTATTAACATGTAATGTGACCAGGATATTTTAATTACAGGCAATAAACCAATATTTCTACATTGTTTTT
This sequence comes from Lepus europaeus, assembly GCF_033115175.1. Classification (NCBI taxonomy): domain Eukaryota; kingdom Metazoa; phylum Chordata; class Mammalia; order Lagomorpha; family Leporidae; genus Lepus; species Lepus europaeus. The sequence continues at coordinate 6,817,033 of NC_084832.1, read as the reverse complement.
GACTAGCGTTCACATTTGGTGTAGATATCTGTAGTTTCACCTGATCCTTTTTCTGTTCTGGGATCCCATGGAATACCAGGTAACCTCTATTTGTGAGACCTCTATAGACCGCTCTTCATTGTGGCAGTTTCTCTAACTGCTCCCATTGTTTGTGACCTTGACCGTTCTGCTGAGTTTTAGCAGGATATTTCACAGAATGTCCCTCAAACAGGACCCATCTGACTCTTCTCACAATTTGACTGGGTTATATGTTTTCGAGGTTATCATATCATAACAAGGATATACAGCATCAGTATGACTGAAGGTGATTGCTTTTGACCTCGATCGGGTCACCTGTGGAGTGGGCAGTTTTATTTCACTTCACTGAAGTGGAGAATCTACACAAATTACTGGGAAACCAGTGTCTTCTTCCTTCCTTACTTGTTTGGTCACTTATTAATACAGTGCAGACTTGTGAGTATTTGTTTTATATTTTGGGTTATAATCTAACCCTATTTTAGTTGTAGTTTGTTCTAATTAACCCAGCTTTAGCCATTTGGCTCTCCCACATTCTCTCATGTCCCTGTGGGTTTCTTTCCTCATGGACATGTCCTTACCTTTGATATTTCAAGAGGCCTAGGACTCTCTTGCCTGGATCCTAGGATCAGCTATTTCTCCAAGAAGCCTTGATTGCTTTTGTTTGAGAATGGTGTTAGCAGCCACTATCAGACATGATATGCTCATAGCTGTTGGATTGTCATTTGTTGTAGTACCTCTCAAATGGCACAGAGAGAGAATATATGTGCATATGCTAACCTGGAAAAATACACACAACTAAAAACATTTCTGGGTGTAGCAATCTAAACCTATATTAAGTTAAATATGCATTAATGCTGATGCCGACAATTCTAATCCATTGCCACACAAATCACCCTAGGCTCCTTCCATTGATACTAATGAGCTTTTAAAATAGGCACAGAAAATACTACTTCTGAAGTAGCTAAGGGAAAAGTGGAAATAAGGCCTGCTCCAAAGGCAACTCCAAGTGTAGTGTGCTTGGCACAGCTTTTATTCCTTACGAAGAACCTATATGCAATTGCATATGGAGTGTTGTACACAGCAAGAAATGCGCATGTTCTCATGATATAGCTGGAAGTTTTCCACTTCCCTGTCTGAAATATCAGTATTTGAGACACAACTATTTTGAGCCTAAACAGTCTTTATCTTCATGATCTTTCTGTCAAAGTAAAAATAAACCTAGAAAGAACAGCAGGCATTCTACTATAGTTGAACTAACAAATCACATTCTGAATTATTATATTCTACCTTCCTTGGAAATTAACTGGTTGCTGGACATGGAACTAAGAGTAGCACAGAAGGGTAGTCATTCAGTGCAGTGGCCAAGATGCCACTTGGGACGCCTGTAGAGCTTGGATCTGGGTCCTGGCTCTTCCCCAGACTCCAGCTTCCTGCTAATGCATACCCTGGGAGACAGCAGATGATGGTGCAAGTGGTTGGTCTCTTGTCAACCCCACAAAAAAACAGATTGAGTTCCTGGCTTCTAACTGTGGTCTGCTCTGGCTCTAACTGTTGTGGGTATTTGGGGAATGAACCCGCAGGTAGGAGAGCTCTCAACACTCTCTCTTTTAAAGAAAAAAAAAAAAAGGAATAGTTCAGTAGCCCACAATCACATTAATTTAGGATGTAGAAAGAATAAGAAGTAAGAATAATGCCTTGGAATCTCAGCCAATGTTAGACCTCAGGGGTTAGGAGGCAGCATGAAGCTATTGGGCAAACCTGGGAAAAGAAAATATTCCTCAATAAAGATCTATAGACTAATGCTCCAACATTAACCAGTATTGGTGAGAGACTAATTAATTCAAAATAGTCAATACAATAAATTGTTTCACATAAATTAAGCACTATTCAAAGGAAATGTTATGCGAGTTTTTAGATTTACAAAATGTGTAGCCAATCTCTGTGATGTATTTATTATCCACAGTTATTTGCTGGTCTCCACAATCAATATGAGATCTAAATATTTGGGCTACCTAAATCAAATCAGCATGAGGTAATATTTAAATAATCCTCACCTTAGGAAAAACACAGATGTGAAGGCCCCTGACAGGGTCACAGGTGTTCCACCCTGCTGCAGAGAACAAGAGTCATCTGCCTGGCAGAGGAGAGAGCAAGTGCAAAACAGCCAAGTGTGACAAGTGCCCCCCATTGATAAATAACCAGAGAATCTGTAAGGAAGGGTTAGAAAAATTTAATAGAAATTGGCTATACAAGTGGGCAGTTCAAATGCACCTTTATTGATGTACATATGAATGTAGGAAAGAATCAAATCTGGATTTGTTGTTTCTTTCCCACAACTTGCAAAAGACAAAATTCCTTGCCTCTCCCAGCCCTCCCTGGCTTATTTATCTCCTCTGAAGTTTTCTCATCTTCCAGAAGTTCATCACAATATTCTGATAGACGTTCTTGTGTACTATTGCTTCTATTCATTAAGACGGGAGGAAGGAAGAAGACAAAAAGAGAAAGTGATTACTTTCCAGGTTTATCTATTCTCTGTCTCAGCCAAGAAGCGTAAAGGAAAACACGCATAAATATGGGTTTGATCTGAGATATCAGACAACTTTGCCCCCCGACAGTGACCAGATCCAAAAGTACACCAGACTTAGAGAAGGCTGACAGGAAGCAAATCCTTGAGATCTCAAGTTGCGGAAGACAACACAGTCTGGGAAAATTCCCTATTGTCAGCCCAGAGAGGCAAGAGCTACAGGATGGAGACTTAGCTACAACAGATCTACAGAGTAGTTTTTATTCTTATTGTACGTGTGATTTGTAGACAACCCCAGTGCCAACTTAAATAGTGTAAACACAGGTTCTTAGGCCATATACTGACTCATTGGTTCATAACCAATGAACAAAAGGCTCATACACATCTGTACAATTGGTATTTTTTTAAACTTTTACTTAAGGTATACAAGACTCATGTATTTCATATATACAGATATAGGAACATAGTGATACTTCTCTCCCGCCAATGTTCCAAACTTCCTTCCTATTCTTGCTCCTATTCCCACTCTTAAGTTTTACAAAGATCTATTTTCAGTGTACTTTACACCCATAAGGTTAACCCTAAACTAAGTAAAGAGTTCAACATACAGTATGAAAAAAGAAAAAAGAAAAAAGAATAAACAAAAACAAAAAAAAAACCACACTGTTCCTCAATAATAGAGACAAAGGCTACAAATAACCAGACTCTCAAAATGTCCATTTCACTCTAATACATTGCATTTTAGCTACTCAATTAGTTACCCCTGATGAAGGAAAACATGATATCTGAGTTTTGGGGACCATTTTATTTCACTAAGTATAATGGATTGACATTCTTAATAAAGCCTTAAAGTTTGAGAATCATGGCTATCGTAGGACAAAAATGCTTTTTCAAAAAATCTGTGAGTCAGGAAAGTCCCATGGTTGCCACTGACCTAAAAACGTAGGTGTGGAGCAGCAGATGGAGCCGAGAAGCAGAACACAGCAGCAAGGTCAGCCCTGCAGGGAAGGCAGTGGGCTTCCTCCCCGGCCCCAACTCCTACTGTGTAGAGCAAGGTCCCTGGCAGTCAGTGATTCACCATTGCTCTAAAACACCCAGAGACCTAGCCACAAGGCTGACCTGTCCTGAAGCTGGAATCACCTCCTGCATTAGTAACTAAATTCCTTTGCAACCTGAGGACTGAATGAGGGGGAAAAAGCGAGGTAGGCAAGGTGAACGGGATTTCGGGTAAATTACTAATAGACTGGATTTTTCATTTCTCCTTCAGTCACTCACTCATAACGATGTTTGCACACAAAACCCATAGCTTACTCTTCAGAGCAGTCTGCTATGACAGAAAGGGCAGTGAGACCAGACTCCAGTGAATTCTTTTGGATGTAATACCCCTGAGAAGTTTCAGTTGCAGAGGACTCTTTGTGCCCAGGACCTGCAAGATCCTGGTGCAGAAAGCTAGCTGCTTTTGCAAAGGCTGCTATCTTTGTTTATACTCCCCACCCCGGGAGTCAGACACTAACAAAAGGCCTCCTTATTTGATCACTGGGTCCTTTGATCTCAGTGTGCTTGGTGCCAGTGTCTTGCCATCCTCCCTAGGGCAGTCTGGGGTAGTGCTGAAGCCCATCTCTTTGTGGAATTCCGCCTTCCACCAAGTTGCAAGGTCAAGGCTGAGAGTTGGTAGTTCCTACTTTCACACGCTCCCTTTGTTTCTCACATTTGCCATTCTTCCCTTTGGAAGTACATTTTTCTTCCTAATTGATGTAGGCACAAATATACGCTTTATGCTATTAGTAGCACAATATGCATTGTGCTCACCGTTACTCACTGATGCTTAGCTGTTTACCCTTTGCATTACTAATATGGCCATCGTTAACTCAATGTCTCATGCTTTCATTAGTGTAATTGTCATCATTATCTGCACGCCATCTCACATTCACAGGAGGCAATTAGCCAGTTCATTGGATCAAGGTACACAGACAAAATGATTAATTAAGTTTCCTGAGTTATCTTTGACTGTCTATACTGGTCAAGATAGAATGGGTCCCCAAGGAGAGTGGCACGACCAAGCAGTTAGAAGATTCCTTGGGTTTGGATCATCTGAGTCAATGACAGATGTGCTGAGTGTAACAAACAGTTCTCACACATCCATGTCCCTTGCCTATTGTGCAGCCGTGTGCTAGGTATGGAAAGTCACAGGAAACAAATTGTTGGACACGTCTTATTCTACAGTGGCAAAATACTGATGCTGCTGCTAGCAATGATTAAACAGAGAGCTGCGTCCATGTTAACAGGAGATCTTCCACTTGTGCAACACTCTCTGTGAGTTCCAGCATCTGTATGGTTGCCAATGCAACAAACCTACGTGGGAAGCAGGAAGGCTTGAACAACAGCGCCAAAACACCAGAGCTCATCTTCAGCAGGAAGCAAAATTTAACTAAGGCCCATGTCTCTATCAAACTCACCTTCTTCTCACTGTGCTGCAATCTTGCTGCTTGAAAGGTAGCTGAATTGCTGCAGAGTCTGGAAAGATATTCTTGATTTTCTCTTTCCTTAATCAAATTCCTGTCATCTCCAAGTTCAGGATAATTATGCTACCTATTCGAAGAATGTGTCTCCAAAGAAACTGCAAAGTGTTTCCAGCATTTGAGACTGCGCTATGTCTAAATAATTGTCTCATTCTAAATTAATTTTAACATTCTTCTTACACACACACATCTAAACCAGATATCTTTTTGCCCCCATGGATCTCCCTGGAGTATTTATTCCCATTTGAAAAATGTCACAGTGGCAGGCATCATAACCTGATTATTATTGCCCTTAATAGAATGGAGTGAGGGCTTGTGTCCCAGGGGACATGAAGGTAGCCATGTGTCTCTCAGGCAGCAGGAACCAGCCTGCATGGAGTACTTCCTCTTCTAACCAGCCCGACCTTTCCCAGGAAGAAGAGGTTTCAAGTTAATCCACCCATGGATCTACTCTGTGACTTCCACATAAACAGTAAAACCACCTTGGCTTTCTGTTTATAAGCAGGAGCCACCTGTGGCTGCTGGTGGCCCAGATCTGACCGCCACTTACATTAATCCACTGAGCTTAAGACAGGAAGGGAAGGGGGAGCCAGGAGACAGGAGTTTTACAAATTGACTCAACATGAAAAGGAGGTTAATAGGAAGAGCGGGAAAGGGAGAGAGAAAGAGCCCCATCCTTGAGCTCCCTCCCCTTTGCCTTTGACTTTCGGCGTCTGTTTCACCTCCTCAAGGAACAAATGCACCTCTGCTTCAGATCCTCTTGACACCATTTCTGGCTCCGTGACATTCCCAGACTGCCAAAGTCCGGTGTAGAGCTCTGCCATGAAGTTCGATTAGAACATCGGGTCAATGATTTTTTTGCACTTTCCTTATCATAGATTTTTTTTCTTTTGTTTTGTTTTCTTGTGTGTGTGTGTGTGCATGTGTGTGTGTTTAATTGACATGTAATTTTGTACATAGTCACCAGGTATGACAAGATGTATGATACATATATGAATGGAGGGACATGCTCAATGCCTGGATTGGATCATGGCACAAGAGTGAGTTTGTGTGCAATGTGAGCAGAGGTCCTCTTGGGGCTTGCAGCAAGCAATTCCAGGCTCTCCGAGGCCTAAGGTCACCTCCTGGAAGAGCACAGGCATTGTTTCTGTGACTTCCTGGTGTGGGAGGGTTTTGGTGTGACATAGGAGCCCTAGTCACGAGTGTGCACCCACCTCTCTTGTGCAGAATTCTAGAACATGTGTCACCGAGGAAAGTGCACTGAATACACTGATCACAGCACTGACATCACTCACCAGCCATGTGACTCATCTATTTACTTGTCTAAGTCCTAACCACTTCTGGAAAATGAAGATAACTATGCCAGTGCCCTGCGTCTCATTGGACTGCTGTGCTCTTCCAGGGAAGTATCACTCAGCAGAAGCAGTCACCTGTTGCTGTGGATTCATTCTGAGAGGAGGAGCACGGTGGGGGCAAGAGGCACGGAGTCACCACACAGACCCCGGTAGCCAGGTGAAAGCAGGCCTGAGGCAAGCAGCTCGCAGACTCATTTATTTCAGTTGGTACAGCAGCTTATATAGCCTAGGCAGCCAATCCGGTCAAGGGGCGGTTTATGCGCTAACCAGTCACTGCCTGTTGCCAGGCAGGCTCCTTTGCCAGGGGGTTCCAAACCATTCCTGAGTAACTGATGCTCACCTGCCAGCGGCCATCTTGGCATGGCCTTCTCATTCTACCACAGTCACTCACTCTTAGACACTATGTAATCCTAACATGGGGTCTGCATGTGTATGTGTTTATTTGGCTAGTCAACCATTTAGCAAACATTAACTCAGTGTTGATATGCAATATACCCTCTAGGAACTGTGGCCTTTAAGGACCTACCATCTTGGGGGAGAACAGTGTATGTGTGAGAAGAGATACGAAGCCTTACTTCCTCATGCTGGCCACTCTTATAGTGCTTGGGGTTTAGTTTTCATTTCCACCAACACCACCAGCACAGTGGCCTTGTTGATATCTGGTGCTAAACCAAATGCCTGCAGCCCATTCAGTCCTGGCAGTTGTGGGAGATGCATGATGGAAACCATCTCTCAGACACTTCCCCAGACTTCCTTGTCCAGCAAAATTCTACTCAGGCCTGCCCAGGACTCAACCACCAGCCAGAGTCACAATGGACCTTCCTCAACTAACAGGGGTGAGTCAGAGCCTGTGGAGGGTACGGGGCAGTTCAAGGGCAGAAAACACGAAGCAGAACCCGATTTCATGTCGTCGTAGAGCACCCAGTTCCCAGGTGTCAGGACCCAAACCTTCCAAGACTCAGAAGGATAATGCTCAATGAAAAGAGGAATTATTTGAAACAGTTAAGCCTCAGAAAACTATTCCTTCCAAACCATTTTCCTTTTAAAGACTGTAAGAAATCTTATTTATAGTGTTTAATTTCACTTCTCATTTTATTAACATGACTGAGGTAGTATTTTTCCTTTTCTGTTACAACCTGCTGATTTCTGAGGCTGTATTATTTTATGATGCATCCTTTAATTTTTTTCTATTATTTCACACTGAGTTTAATAGGTTTTTAGAAAATTTCCGTTTCTTTCTCAAAAAAAGATTTCTTCCTTGGAAAGATTTTCTTTGGTGCATCTCCAGCTGGGGCAGAGTCTCCTAAGCGATATCAAAGGTTGTTAGCTCTCTGTTCTCCCCATAGGTCTATGGAGATGAGCTTTTAATATTTATTTCTAAGGGCTGTTTTCTCTGTTTATACCCTGCTGTTGAAATGAGCAGCTCAATAAACTTCCTAATGAAGGTGGTTGAAGCATTTCCTCTTGCTTTCATTGCTATTGCCTTTGAGATGACAGTGCGGTAAACAGTTTCTGGGCTTTTAAAACTTTCTGTGAACTTGAAATGCCCTAGTAAATAATCCTGAAATCAGCAATTGACATAAAGAGTCACTGAGCTTAGAATTACACTGTTTTTAGCAAACCCTCCATGCTTTCAAGCTTATATTATCTCTAAAATAAATTGTCCTAAATTTAATCTCCATAAGGCTTTTGTGATAAAGGCTACGTCTGGCATTAAGTTCATCATGGATTGTGTTCCAATGCCGTGCAGAGCCCTGATCCTGTAACATTAAATCTGTGCTTCACCAAAAGACAAGTGCTCAGGGGAAAAAGGAAGATTGTCTAGAGTCTGGTGAGAGTTCTGCTACCCAATTCCTTTCCCTCCTGGGTGTGTATTATTTCTTTTATTAGAGTCCCCAATGAATTTGAGGTAGCTTAAAGTGCATTTCAAACTGCAGGCATTAAGAAAGTTGCAACCTTGTTTGTCTAGGGTCTTACATCATATAGTAGATGTTTATTGTGCTTAGTAAATCAATCTCTAGAAATACAAGTTGGCAAAAAATATCCTATTATCCTATAAACAGGAAGGTAGATAAGCAGAGATGGGTTATTCACTGTGAAAGTGACTGTATCTATCTACTAATCCTCTACCACTCTGTCTAGTCACCTACAATCAGTCCATCTTATACGTCATAAGTTTCTCTCTTCCTACTTAGCTTTCTATTATCGCTGACTTGAAAGGAAGAGTTCATTTAACTGATAAGTTTTTACTGATCTATCTACATTATTTGAGCACAAAGGGCATCCAATGCTCACACTATAAATAGAAGTTATGGATGGGTAGATGAAATACATAGTTTTTTAAATTGATAATAAAGTACTTAAAATGAAAGCATTTTTTCAACAGGAAATACAAGAAAATAGTACTAAAACAACTGATAGAAAGCATAAAGTGCTTTTCAGATGTTAGAATAACATCATCTGAAAAGACAAACACAAGGCCACTTTGCCCCTAAGAAGAGAACTGGATGTGGTAGATGGAGTACTTTCCTCTGCAGGCAAGATTTGTATTCACTATTACAATTGGGAATTTGCACCAGGACCTCTGCACAAGCCTACATGGGATTACTCCCTTGCAGTCTCTTGGCTTACCAGTAACTGAAACCAGACAAGGAGGATCTGACTAAAGGAAGTCCTAGAACTTTCTGGTTTGACTCATCTTGATAGATTGGTCAGGTGGAGCTGTCTTTCTCTGTTCCCTTCTCAACAGGCATTCCTGCTACAAAGGGTAACAGATCAAAGAGGAGGAACTGGGATCTTGGTCAGGGATGAGGAAGAAATTGCTGACCATTGCCATAGACTCAGTTCTCAACTCTACAAAATTCAAAGCCATCCATGACAACCCGGCTCTCATGCCACACTATAAATTTGTCCTGGAAACTAACTGCTATCCTGTAGTACACACACACACACACACACACATACACACATACACACTTTCTTTATTACAAAGCTTCTATGATGGGCTCAATGTTCCCATATCCTGGGCTCCACCCATGAAGCCATCTATTCTCACTGATACCAGGAAAATCTGCCTGAGTCAGATTTGCAAAAGCAATGATTCTTATTAATGTTTTCACACTGACAGAGATCAAGATGTTAAGAGGAGTGGCTTTTATTCAAAATGTCTGAGTCTATGATTCTAACCAGGTTACTAAAGATTTCAGTTTCCCACCTGTAAAATAGGGAAAATTTCATTCATTCACTTACTCATCTGAAAATATTTATTGAGAATCCACCATGATGTTAGGGATAAGTCAATGAACTATGCAGGGAAACCTTCTACCTACATGACACTTACAGTATTCTGGGCCAAAGAGAAGATCCAAGGAGAAGGAAGACAATCCTGGTCCTTGAGGAGGAAAACTACTAGGGAGATAGACACAAAATAAGTCATTATCTAAGCAAATAGAAACATTCAAAATGAATAACATCTCTTCTACCATCAATGTTTCCTATAAAAATTATGAATTATACATGAAAATATGAAAAGTAAACATGTGCAAAAGAATCTAAATACAGAGTCCAGCACCGTAGCATAGTAGGTTAAGCCTCTATCTATTGTGTTGGCATCCCATATGGTTGCCAGTTCGTGTCCTGGCTGCTCCACTTCTGATTCGGCTAACTGCTAGTGTGCCTGAGAGAGCAGTGGTGGATGGCTCCAGTGCTTGGACCCCTGTGCCTGCATGAGAGACCCAGAGGAGGTTCCTGGCTCCTAGCTTCAGCCTGGTCAAGCCCTGGCCATTGTGGCCATTTGGGGAGTAAACCAGCAGATGGAAACTCTCTCTCTCTCTCTCTCTCTAAATTAATTAATCTAAATTAACATAATATTGTCTGACTGCCTGGATGGTATATACAAGTGTATTTCAGAAAGTTCATTGATTGAGAAAATAATTTTGATGCAAATTTTTTTAAATCCACTCATAGTTGTTTTCATAATATTCATTTTCCATGAACTTTGACAACCTTTCATATGAGAGTGGGTCCATAAAAACAAAATATAAACTAGGTGTGTAGTGTGTGGGCTATGCTATCTAGGTTCAGGTAAGCACAGCATTCGATGTTCCCAAAAAGGATGAAATTGCCTAATGACCCAAGCCTCAGCATGTACTCCCTTCATTAAGTGACACATGATTGTATATTTGGGAAAATGCAGTGTATCTCATGAGGCACTGGGAATAACTGATTAATAAAGTTATTGAAAGCACTCCAAATGAAGGTGTCTAGTTAAGTGCATGGCCTATAGTAAAATTTCACCAAATGTTAACCATGAGTAGAAGCATTTCTTTAATTGGTTTCTACCTCCTTTGCCAACCCCTTCCCCAGGGACTCCACCCCATCTCACCACCATGAAAACCCAACTGTCCAGTTTAGCTGGGCCAAAGCCTACCTAGTCCTGACTCTACAACTTAGTCTGTCAATCTCTTCATAATTTTCTTCTTATTTTATATTTTCTCCCCTTTCATAATTACAGTGTTCAAAGCTAGAAGGATATGGGGTTATAAACAGCTTATAATTCATATAAAAACATTTGTACGTTAGATAAAACTTGTTGACAATTTGATTGTATTAAATTTTAAAGCTTTGAAAAACACATCCTGCTGCTATGTGCAGAAAATGAAAACACTAGGGCCATTAGCCAAACCTGCCTAGATACCTTTTCTTTTTGCTTCATGGAAAACATTTCGAATATTGAATGTGAACATCTTTATATTGGGTAAAAGCCTTCCATTTTCCCAAAAGCCCTATGAGGCTCTTTTATTTTATGCCTAGATGTCCACATCCTTTTGAATTATCTACATGCCCCTCTGTGGCCATATAAGATTGTCAATCCTGATATAGGTAGATAAATCACAACCTTCTCTTAGCCAACATATTTGATGAAAAACAGCACAATTTTTCTTTTTAAATACTTATCCAATACAAAATAAAAGCTTACAGAGTGGATCTGCACTAGCTTAAATTTGGACTCTTTGGAAAAATTAGCAGATACGTCTAAAGAGATTCCAAGTTGTCTTAATGCCTATTCCATATGAAGGGGTATCCATGTGAAACTTTAGGCTCTGATAAAATTATGCAAAGGAAAAGCAAATGATAAGATCAACAAAGAAACATGACTATGACATAACATAATTCTTAAACAATTCTTATTCCTATCACAAATAATGCCATAAACCATAAAACCATCACCACGCATCTTGGATAATAACCAAAAACATATCTTAGCAAAAATGGGTTTTTGAAAATAAACTATTGTATTTACAATACATGATCTACAAAGTCAGCCAAGAGAATTTCCCTGGCAGAATTGTGGTTGGAGCCATGATAATAGAACTTGCTAGTGCTCTCAAATTATATTAGATTTTATATTGCTTATCACAAAGAATGGATATAATCACGTTCTTGGAGGAAAAATTCTTCGTAGCTGAATTCAATGACCTTTGGGACTTCTAGAAAACAAAGTCTAGGAAACCCAAAGTTGGGATTTGTACTCATGCTATTTAAAGGAGAGCAGAACCTGTCTGCCAACAGTTACTATAGAATCGCAATGAGAACAGAGAGAAAATAAGAGTATCACTGTCTCCAGTTTACCTAGTGAAATGAGCCGGTCCCCAAAAAGAGAAATATCAAATGTTTCCCTGATGTGCTAACTAACATACAGTGTGAAAAAGAAAAAAAAAAAAGTAATGCATGAGAGTGAAATTGGCATTGTGAGATTTGATTATTGTTTATAGCCCCTGTCTATAGCCTGAGGAACAATGGGTTTTCTGTTTCCTGCTTGTTGAATTCTTTATTTAGTGAAAGGTTAAGCTTGTGATGATCAAACAAATTGTACGTCATTATAAAAGTTAACGAAAAATAAGAAAAGAGGGAGGAGAAAGTGGGGGAGTGACAGAAGGGGGTAGGGTGGAAAAGTATTATTATGCTCTTAAATCTGTATACATAAAATACATGAAATTTGTTCCCTTTATAAAAATATAAAATTTTGAGGGATAAATAGTAAATGCTTCAGGTAAGGCTAGTGGTAATCACAAAGCAAAAAGTGACAGTAGGTAAACACAAAAAACTGAATGGAGTCAAAGCATACCACTGCAGAAGATCATCAAGTGTGAAAGGAGGCCACGAAACTGTCAGACAGCAATCAGCAAGAGGTGAACAATGAGCCCTACTTATCAGTAGCTATTTCAAACATGAATAGACTAAGTTCTTAAAAGACATAGGGTAGTTGAATGTGTATTTTTTTTTTTTTTTTGACAGGCAGAGTGGACAGTGAGAGAGAGACAGAGAGAAAGGTCTTCCTTTTGCCGTTGGTTCACCCTCCAATGGCCGCCGCGGTAGCGCGCTGCTGCCGGCGCACCGCGCTGATCCGATGGCAGGAGCCAGGTGCTTCTCCTGGTCTCCCATGGGGTGCAGGGCCCAAGGACTTGGGCCATCCTCCACTGCACTCCCTGGCCACAGCAGAGAGCTGGCCTGGAAGAGGGGCAACCGGGACAGGATCGGTGCCCCGACCGGGACTAGAACCCGGTGTGCCGGCGCCGCAAGGTGGAGGATTAGCCTAGTGAGCCGCGGCGCCGGCTGAATGTGTATTTTTTAATAACCAAAATGTAATTACATGCTGACTAAAAGAAACGCCCTTCAATTTGAAGAAACAGCTGTATTTATGTCAGACAAAATAGTTTTAAAGCCAAAAACTGTAACAGGAAACAAAGGAGTTTATAATGATAAAGGAGTCTATGTACCAAAAAAATTAGAAAAATGTCTATAGCCAACATCAGAGTATATAAATATATAAAACAAATGTTAACAGATTCACGGGGCCAAATAGATAGCAACACAATACTGGTGGGATATTCCATATTTTCAGTTTCAACAATGGATACATCATCCAGAAAGAAAATCAATAATGAATCATTGGCATTTACAAGGATACTTTAAATAAGTGACTAAGTAAGGATACTTCAGACCAAATGGACCTAACAAACATACACACAACGTTCCATTCAACAGCTGCAGAATACACATTCTTTCAAGTGCATGTAGAACATTCTCCAGGAAAGATCATATGTTAGGTCATAAAACAAGTCTTATCAAATTTAAGATTGGCATCATTGTGAGCCTCTTTTCTAATCACAATGATTTGAAAACACAACTCAATAACAGAAAGAAAACTGGAAAAAATTCACATCGTGATTCTAAGCAATCATTAGATCAAACAAGAAATCAAATGGAAAATCACAAAACAGTCGAGATTTAGAAAATTTAAATTACTGGCATTAGTAAAATTGGATATTTTTATGGAACAAAAAAGAAAGAAGAGAAATTGGACTCTCATTTTACACCATCTATAAAAATCAACTCAAAATGAATTAAAGTATTAAGTGCAATTGCTGAGACAGGAAAACATGGAAAAGGCTCCGTGACAATTGGCCTTGGCAATGACTTTTTGGGATATGACCCCAAGGCACAGCTAACAAAAACAAAGTTAAACAAATAAGATTACATTAAACTAAAAAATTCTCCACAGAAAATGAAACTATCAAGAAAGTAAAACGTTAACCTACACAATGGGAGAAAACATTTGCTAACTGTACTTATATATCAAATAAGGACGAAATATCCAAAATATATATGGAAGTTATATATCTAAACAGCAAAAAAATGTAGTATTTTTTAAGAAATGGGCAAAGGACTTGAATAACATGTTTCCATAGGAGACACACAGGTGGTCAGCAGGTATGTGAACAAACGCTCAACATCACTATTCAAGAGGAAATGCAAAGCAAAACCACAGTTGGATGTCATCTCTTATCTATTGGGCTGCTGGTAGCAAAAAGTCAAAAGATAACAAGTGTTGGTGGGGATGTAAAGAAAAGGGAATGTTTGAACACCGTTGATGGGACTGTAAATTGTGACAAGCATTATGGAAAACAGTACAGAGTTTCCTCAAAAAATTAAAACTAGAAATACTGTATGTTTCAGCAATTCCACTTCTGGTTATGTGCTCACAGGAAGTAAAGTTACTATGGCTACAGATATGTGCATTGCTATGTTCAATGTAGTATTATTTACAGTACTCAAGATAGGTGACTGAGCAAGGACATACGTCTCAGAGCCATTTTAGCTCCTTGCCTGAGAGCCTACCTGGTTCCCCAGGGGACTCCCTGGGCCCTGAATTCTTAGGCCTGTGGGGTCCCACATCCTGTTTTCTCCTCCATCCCACCCTCTGCATTCTTTTCCAACTTATTGACCCTGCAGAAGTTTGAAAAGCCAGAGAAAAGATAGCTCAGCTCTGCCCCCTCCAGCGGCCCTTACCTGGCTTAAGCTATATAAACCCAGCCAGTAACTAAATTCTTACTCTCTGCCAGGTGCTCCCTCTGTGCATGGTGGCAGCTAGCCACCTCTGAGAACTTATTTTCTCTTGAATAAAATCATTTGGGCTGTGAGTTCATATCCCATTTCCTCTCTATTCTGTCTGTTTCCTTATAATAGGGAACACCCTAAATGTCCATGAACACACACATACATAGTAGAATATTACTCCGTCTTAACAGAGGAAGGGAATTCTGCCTTCCACCACTGCTACAACATGAATGAATCTGCAGAGTGTGAAGCTTCCTGAAATAAGCCAGACAGAGAAACACAGATGCTAAGTGATCCCACTTACACCTGCAATCTAAAGACTCACAGAAACAGAACAGTGTCTACCAGGGATCAGGGCTTGGGAGAAATCTTTCATTTATAAGATGATAAGTTCTACAGACCTAATTATAGCATGGTGACTATTGTTAATAGTAATGTATTGAATATTTGAAATTTGCTGAGAGAACTTAGGCATTCTTAACATACCCAAAAAAATAACTTACAAGGTATGATATGTTAAGTGGTTGCATGGCAGTAATCATTTAACAATGTAGACATATTCCAAAACATTGAGCTACATACCTTCAATATGTATACATAGTTTCACTTGTCAGTTACACCTCCATAAAGCTGGAACACAATGAATTACACACAGATAAATGGAGAAAGTAAGAGTGGGCATTTAAAAAATTTTATAGAAATCTGACATCACCATAGCATTTGCAATGTTTCACAAAAGTCCTCCATTATCTGGAAATTACAAAAAAAGATGTTGGTCCTTTATTACAGATGATAAGAAAAAATCTCTGCGATAATAGCAACCATTTAATACTACAAATGTACTGAGAACAAGGGTTTGGTATCAGACAGGTACATGTTCTGTCCTGGCTGGACCAGGTGCTGGCTGTGTAACTATCTGTGATTCCATTGACTTTGTAAGGAAGTATGAATATAGTGTCTACGTTAATTGTTTCTTTTTGGAATAAAATGAGACAATGTCTATAAAGAAATGAAGAGTTCATCAACAAGTTCCCAGAAAATGTATATCATGAAAAAACTGCATAGATTTCAATAAATTTTGCACTGAAATAAACTTATCTTTTAATTGCATTTTCTATGAACTTTTTGATGTGCCATTATATTTCCTATTATAGTTTTAAAAAGAAAAAAAACTGTTACTCCTAGAAAAAACTCCAGCATGCCTATTTGAACTGCACCTACCTAGTATGTGAAGAATTTTAAGAGAAAAAAATTGTTTCTTTTCTGAGGATTACTTACAGGATCAAAAAGCTTCTCTTCTTATGCAGATAGATGGCCTATCACATGAATACCATAACTCTTAGCATTAAAAGCATAATTAAATCATTCTAATACAAACACTGTTCTGGGAGTAAGATCACATTTGTAGTCCAGGGTTATTCTGAATGTCAAATGCTAAATCTTTTGCTTTTTTTCAAACCTCTGTCACAAGAGGAAAAAACTATATACACCCCTATGCGTATATTTCGGGTATTTTTCTTCCTAATCTTCGTTGGATCAATAGCATCAGTGGCAATTTTTATGCTGCAATAGGTAATTTTCCTTGTCCATTTTAAGTTTAATATTTCTCCCTAGACCCATCTCCAAGTGTGTTTTATGGTGTCATTATACCAGTCCCTTAGTGAGATAGATGGCTTTCCTTGGGCATTTGAAGCAAGGTTACCCATTTGTATCATCAAGAGTCAAAACTCCAGTTTTTTTGTGTGCATTGAAAACTGTGTTTCCTGAAAGAGTTTCCAAAAGCCTCTTCAGAGCCCTTGTAACTGGTGGAAAATCTTCGACTCCTGCACTGAGGATCATAATAATAAGCATTTGTATTGTGCTTTAAACATCCAATGCCCCTTTAAGTCCATTGTTTCATTCACTCCTCACAACCCACAGAAATGAGATGGACAAGTTTCTTCTCACCTTAAGAAGGAGTTGTGCAAGCTCAGAGACAGCAGTGGTCTTACTATCAGAGTTCATTATGAGATGAAGACATGAATGGCCCACAGAGATGGCCCGATGACAGCTGTCAGTTGTTCCTTTTATCACGGATCACTGTCCTCTGAATTACATTCTGTACCCTCAGTCCTCTAACACATATGCACCTCTCTCAAGTCTAGATTCTCTCTGATTACTGGATTTTCTTTTAATGGAACATTTATAATCATTTCCTTTACAACATCGATGTTTTTGTTCCAGGAAAAATAAAGATTCATTAAGTTATCAAATGCCAGTAACAGTTTTATTTAAGCCAGTAATGTCCTCTTATAGTTAAAAATATCCAGACATATATTTTAAACTATCAACAAGAATGTTTTATTCAAGACAAGAAGATAAGCAGGTGCAGGCACAGAACAGGAATCAGCTTTGTTTGTGAAAGTATTTTGGATACTCAAATAGAGATGAGAAAGAAATGGACAGGTAATTGCTTATAGGAAGTTCGTATGAAATTGAACTATTCTATAATTTACTCAAAAACAAAATTTGATGTATTTTCCCCATGGGAATGAAACGAGCAAGTGGCAGAGTCGAGTCTGGACCAAGTTTCCCGACTCCAGATGCAATTTTCTTCCTAGCCCTCTGCAGGGAGGCAGCCAACAAGTCTGCCTCCATGACTTAACTTCCACATCTCGCCACCACGTCCCATGTGTACTTCAGGGCTGTCTACCTCGGATCACTGGTCTGTTGAACTACAGAATCTGAAAAGCCCAAGATTGTATGTGCGAGGGCTGGTATTTAAGCCTGTCTGAATATGCCACTCTCTGGCCAAACAAACCAAACCCAAAATGAGGGAAATCTGCCAAGACAAACTCTCAAACTCAAAGTTTAAAAACACTGGAATTACTGTTGTGTAGCACTCCAATGTAAATGTTGTCACACTGGGCCAGACTGTGAGCTTAGGAGAGGCCAGAACCACGAGAGGAATTGATGGAAAACCATTTGGTGTCATTGACTAGTCCTTGTTGACAATGGCAGGGAATGTTACTTGCTGCTCCAATATTTCTTCTTCCCTTCCTTCTTTAACAAAGCCCAAGTTTTAGCTGGATGTGCCACTTCCCATCCCAAGGAGTGAAGTAACCCAGTCCCAATCACTGTGCTAAGCTGAACTCCATAATGTTTGGTCCAATTTGATGCAGCAAACTGCTTTCCCTGTCTTCCATCATGCCTGCCTATAGCTTGTTTTTCACATGGCCAGAGGTACTATTTATAAAATTGAAATCCACTCATGTTTTTCCCTGCTCAAAATTCTTGATTGCTCTTTATAATATGAAGGGAAAGCACGTTAGTGTGGCTCACCAGATCTTTAAACATCTGAATCTTGGCCACCTTCTTAGCAAACTTTCCTTTGCCATTGCCTCCCATATATCATACACTGCAGATATTCTAAGTGCATGAACTTTCCCGCATGCAGTTAGAGAAGACCTTTGTCTTAACACCTGAGAAAAATCCTATTCCTGACGACTGTGATATCACTGCAAGGAAGATCCACTGAAGGGTCGAAATACCAGTAAAGGTCTCCCCTAACTATGTACAAGGAAGTTTATGAAGCATAGCATTTTAATAACATGGTACAAGGAAACTTCAAAACTCTTGTGGAAAGTAGAGTTAAAGATAAGGGCCGGCGCCGCGGCTCACTAGGCTAATCCTCCGCCTGCAGCGCCGGCACACCAGGTTCTAGTTCTGATTGGGGCGCCAGATTCTGTCCCGGTTGCCCCTCTTCCAGTCCAGCTCTCTGCTGTCGCCCAGGAGTGCAGTGGAGGATGGCCCAAGTGTTTGGGCTCTGCACCCCAGGGGAGACCAGGAGAAGCACCTGGCTCCTGCCATCGGAACAGCGCGGTGCGCTGGCCGCAGCGCGCTACCGCGGCGGCCATTGGAGGGTGAACCAATGGCAAAAGGAAGACCTTTCTCTCTGTCTCTCTCTCACTGTCCACTCTGCCTGTCAAAAGAAAAAAAAAAGATAAGTTCATTTGGAGACACAAAAAGCTAAAATCCATGTGTTTGAGTGGACTTCCAAAACTCTGCACATACATTTCAGATTTTTTGTACCAAAATTAACATATTTTATCTGCACTTTTCCACGCACTCTATGAAGTCAATTAATTTGTACTGGAAGGCGAAAGCCAAGAGACCAGGCTGGAAAGATGGGCAAGGCTCAGGACAAGTCCCAGTAAGCTTACTATTTTTTCATCCTAGTAAGAAAATACTTACTCAGCTTCTATGAAACACTGAAGCATCCCTTGACCCTACCTTTCTCCCTGCTCAGAAGCCAATATTCTCTATTGTTGGAAACCACAATACATGCATTCACATTTTGTAGCTCTTACAACATTTTTCCATGATTAATTATTTCCAAAAAACTGTATGTGCCCTGTAAGGGAGAACTGTTCATCTTGCCATCTTCAGGGTCTTCCAGAGAGCCTTGAACTATGCATGTTCCCAACACAGATTGGCAGCAGTTGGACATTTTCATGACCTATTCATGTTCATACCATGATCACAAATTTCCTTTAACTTCCCTGGAGATTCCACATTCTGCAGCCATGGGGGATTCTCAGGATACCAAGATACCACCAAAGCCCTCGTCTGACCATGTACAGGAAGCTCAGGCTCTCACTATGAACCCTAGCAGATACAACAGAATGTGGCTCAAGTTAGATGATGCTTTTAGGAGTCAGAATAGAATGGGACCCTCTTGTCAGTGTTATTTAATTTAAGCAGCTCAATTGACAGAATAACTGTGAAGTTATTCATTATTAACGTAAGTTTTATATAGTCATATTCATCATTAGTAAAGATTTATAACATGCAGATTCCACAGTTCTGTGCATGGGGAAAATCCATGGATTGGTGTCGTAATCAAAGACAGTTTTAAATCTCCTCAAGGGAATTCTCACATATCTTTTCCAAGGCCTCTAGGAAATCCTTGACCTACCCACAGAGCATCTGTTATTTTTTGACATCACCAGGACCTTACATCCAGTACTCCTGATCTACCAGCAACTCTCAAAGCTGTAACTAGAACATTCCTTAACCGTTATCATAGCCACATGCTTGTTTCTTGCTTCCTTTTTCCTGTGATGTACTGAGATTCTGGAAAGAGAGAGAAGTCTGTCAATACTGATCCACGAATCCACTTTCTTATCTAGTCAGATAATTAAGTACCGCAAGTTCATTATCAGAGCTTAAGTGAGAAAAAAAATCCCAGAACGTTTCAGAATGTTCATTCTCATCACTAGCTTAATATTGAGCATAGGTCAACATATGAGATGACTCTGCCCTTTGGAAGTTAAAATTATCATGTTAAGTCTTGCTGTTATATCTAAAAGTTTATCATTTCATCCTTGTTCTATTGTACTAAGACTTTCAAGTCCTCAAGAATATCCTTTAAAGATAACTAATCATGATTTAAATTTTAATCTAGTGTCTATTGATAGTTTAATTTCATCAGCTAATCAGATCACTTTCCAGAGTAGTCACAGAACAGATCAACAAAGGAACGACAGCTTGGTAGGAGCAAGGAAAACAGACATGGAGGGTGGGGGCAGTACCCAAGGTACTTCCATAATTGAAGGAAAAATAAGATTTATTGATCTAGTTCATGCCACCTGCTATTTCACATGATTTATACATGTTTTGCTTTTAATCATCCTCAGAGTTAAGTGCACTTTCTTGATTTTTACACATGAGAAAACTAGGGCTTTAAAGGGGAGCTTAGAGTTTGTGAATCAGAGTCATGGAGTTCAGTATTGCACAATAATTCTGCCGGGACACATTGGAATCTGAAACATACTCTTTGCAAAGCTTCCTAGGGTTCCCTAGGCAGAGAAGAACCAGGTGCCAGCACTAAGAACAGCCCTTCCTATTTGTAAACAACAGGACACATGTTCTCTGTTTTCATTAACAAATACTTGTTAAGCGTCTACCGTCCTGTACAGAAAATCTATTTCTAATTGATGGAATATAGCTATAAACAAAAGTGAGAAGTACTTATTTATCAGGTTTTTATATCAGTGGGAGTGGATGTAGTTTTATTAACTATACTTTGCGCTATGTCTATAAACATTTCCAATATTGACAAAAACATACCACTTTGCGTACTCTAGAGAATGTGCATATTTGAAAAACTGTGTAATTCACAAAAGGTAAACAACTGAAATACATTTCTGTTTAAAAGGGCCATGAAGGGGATGTGCACTGACCCAATGAACTGAAAACATGAACTTAACAGTTAACACCTAGAGGGTTTAGGGCGAGTGTGCAGTGTTTAAATGTGTCAAACTGTGCAGTGAGCACTCACATACCTTGGCCTTATTCACACTGACATGTTTAAGAATGTGTGTTCCTGGATGTCTTAACTAAGTCATTTAGGTCTTTTTGAATTTAGTAAATAAATATTTCATCTCACAGTTGCATTTGACCTAGTATCTGTCCACTTCTGTTATGCTTGTGTACTTATTCTAAAAGATTTATTTTATTTATTTTGAAAGTCAGAGTTACAGAGAGAAGAGAAACAGAGAGAGATCTTCCATCCTCTGGTTCACTCCCCAGATGGCTGCAAAGGCCAGGGCTGGGCCAAGCTGAAGCCAGGATCCTGGAGCTTCATCCAGGTTAACCAGATGTGTTTCAGGGTCCCACAGATGCAGGCCATCTTCTGCTGCTTTTACTAGGTCATTAGCTGAGAGCTGGATCAGAAGTGCAGCAGTCAGCATGCAAACTGGCACCCACGCTGGATGCAGGCATTGCAGGTAGTGACTGTACTGGCTACATCACAGCACTGACCCCATGAGTGGTAATTTTATAAACTTAAAATACTATTTTCCAAATTCAATTAAATTGTTATTGAATAACAGAAGTTATGAAGATGGAAAACCCATCTCCCATTTGTGTTTCCTAATTTTTAGTATATTTAGGTTCCTTGAAAGAGCCTAGTAGATAAAATCTGTGCTAGGCTACTACATGTATGAATGAAAAATAAAAGGGTTTAGGTTAACTTTTCTACTCATCTGAATATTTCCTTATGTTTATTACATTAACAGTTCACTGGAAAATGGTATAAATATTAAGGGACTGATACCCAACATTTTTAAAGATTTTATTTTAAAAACATCAGGTTATTTTCATATTTTTATTTTATGCATTCCTTGTATATAAATTATCTTGTGTTTACTTTACAAATTATCTTGAAGTTACTTCAAAATTGTATGGATTTTTTTAAAAGTTTAAGCAAAATACAGATTAGGAAAAATGCTGTGCATGGATTTCTAAAAATTTTATACCAACATAAATGGATATTTTATTTTAATTTTCCACAAACTTTTTGAAGGTCCCCTGTATTGACATCTTATAAAACATATTCATCCTCTGAGAATTCAAAATTCTTAGCACTTGTTTCTAGTAAGGCAGTCTCAAAATACATATCAATCAAATGAGGTGTTAAAGTGAGCACACAAAAAGCTAAAGACAACATCTGTTATCAGGTAAGCACTTTTGGCAAATCCTCAGTCTTACATTTCCACTGACAATTAGGATAATTTCTTTGTTTGAAGTCCACTCTGAATCCATTACTGATTATAAGTTACAAGAAATTCATGATTATACTGTACAATGCTATGTAAATAAAGAGATCTTGTATTAATTATGGAAAGCCTCAAATCTATCATTTTACATAAGAATTTTAAAAGAGTCTTAGCTGAAGTAAAAGGAAAATTAAAGCAGTGTCTGTTTTTTAAAGATTTATTTATTTGAAAGATAAACTGACAGAAAAAGAAAAGAAGAAAAAGAGCAAAAGATCTTCCAACTGCTGGTTCACTCACCAAAGAGTTGCAATCGTCAAGGCAAGGACAGGCCAAACCCAGAGGAAGCCAGGATCTCCATCCAGGTCTTCCACATGGAAGGCAGCTATCCAAGGACTTGGACCATCTACTGCTGCTTTCCCAGGTTCGTTAGCAGGGAGCTGGATCAGAAGCGTAGCAGCCTGGACTCAAAGTAGCACTCTGATAGGGGATGTCGGTGCTGCAAATGATCAGGGGCTTAATTCACTGCACCACACTTCGGGTCCCTAGAACATTACCTTAAGAACAGAAGTATAAAAAGAAAAAAACAGAGCTAAGAAATATGTAAAGATAAAATTACTTTACATCTAAAAACACAAATTGCTTGGTCGTGAAATGGTCAGGAACAGGGTCTCGTGCAGGGCCTAGCACTGGGTCGAGCATGATCAAACTGATATAGTAGGAAATATTTGACTAATCAGTAAGGCAGGAGAGCAAAAAGACTTGGGGAGGGAAGCATTGAGTAGCAATGAACATGATAAAGGAAGTGAGAAGAACCTGTATTGGAAAGTATCTAGTTATAAGAAATATGCATCAATCCTTCACATTACACAATATTCTTAATGTCTAATAATATTTGTACCTTGTGTCTGTTTAGCATGGAGACACTAGTCAAATTCACTTACTAGTGTCTCCATTTTACTTAAACGTTCACAATTTATCATTAAGATGTTCCACATTTGTTTTCAAAAGCTCTTGTAGTTAAGCCAATAAACCAATTAGACCAGTCTAAACAAATTCTTAACCTTCCGAGAATTTCCTGTATCTTGTGCATATGTAAACATTTATAGAATTATAAAAATTCTAAGAGTAAAAAAATGCAATTTAGGCATCTGTTTGTTAAATGAAGTTTTCTTAATTTTCCATTTCCACAAGTTTCATATAAATTTTCATGGAGAAGGATCAGTTAAAAAGAAGACAGTGTGCATATCTCATGTGAACTATAAATTGTTATAGACACCCAATTCCAATGTTTATTTACAGTAAAAGTCTATGAATATGCTGTAACTCAATTGCAGAATCCATCATGAAGGACAAAAAAACTAATTTTCTTGAAAAAAAGATCTGGTTAAACAAAGTTGTATAGAAATACACATACCTGTGTATATACCTTCACAGATCTTGCTAAATATTAAAGAATATTTTCTCTAAGAGATAAATTAACAAGTCCAAAATGAAAACAAAAAATATTAAATATGCTATGTGTTATTTTGATTTGTTCTGTGTTCTTAATTTTACCCAGTATCACTACATCTGCAATTTTTATTCCCAGTGCTGGAGATCAGGGAGAGTACTTCTGTCCCAACAATGACAAGGACTCTGGTTCCTTATAAAGAATGTTTAAAGAGCACACACTATAAACAAATGTGCACTGTTTATTGACACAAGGCAAAGCCTTTTAAGCATTCTCCCATCTCTCCTTAATGCTCAGGCCCGCCCTACCACCATCATCTAATCAGGATCGAATACATGACATTAAATTCATGAAAGTTTCTTGAAGCCCTGTTTTTGTTCTTAAAGCTTGTGTAAATTTCAAATTTTCTGTTAAAATTTTACCATAAGTGTTTTCATAGGAATGATTTTTCCTACCTCTGAATCTTCTAGGAAGACACAGAATGTTGATCCTATGGCTCCGAAGATACCTGGCATGCTATGTCACAAACTGACAGCTTGGCCCAAGAGTTGTTTCTGTAAGGACAAAAAATCAGTTCCCAATCAGCTACCTGAAGTGTACAAACAGCTGTCCTCTGCAAACTCGCATTCTTCCACGTGTTACCTATTTCCTACTTACCTTCCTTGTGGGGAGTGGGGAAAATACTAGGTAGCAGCTATCAGTGAGAACAGATCCTTGTCCTTTTAGCTCTCCATACATGCGGATTTCCAAGGGAGAGAAGAGTAGAGCAACATCATCTCAAAGGAAAAGCCAAGAGGGTAAGAAAGATCCACACAGAAGTACTAAGGCTTCTGATTTGACTGCAAAAGCTTTAGATTTCTCCCCATTTGTAATTTTCAGTTATAATTTCTTAGCTCAAAGCCACTAGTTATTTCTCTTAAAGGTTGGATTATGACCACCGTCATACCCCCATGTCTTGAATGTTCTTCTGTTAAGACAAGGAGCTTCACATCTAATCAGAGACATTGTGTTCTGCAGTAGCAAAATCAGCTCCATTGGAAAGCACTCTTGCCTAGAGTTTCAGGAAATCAATCCTCAATCACTGCTACAGTTTCCAAGCATCTTCCTGGGTGCAACACTTAGCTTGACTCCTAATGATTTTCTTCTCTTTGGGGGTACTTCTAGAATGTACCAGTTCAGATAAGGTCATGGTTTGATAAGGTTTAAGGCAAAGATGGTGTATATAGCAGATATAGTCAAAACACCCAATTCTAGGGATGAATATTGTGGCACAGCAGGTTGAACAGCTCGTTTGAGTCCAGGCTGCTCTGCTTCCAGTCCAGCTCTCTGGGTCCATGCCACCAATATGGGTGAGACAAAGAATAAAGTCTGTTGTTTATTTTGAAGCTGATAAAAAACAATATAGTACTTTGAGTATTATTTTGTTCATATTTATGACCACATTATTATATAATTGCTTCCATATTTAAAATCTTTTCCAAAAAAAAGTCCAAAAAGAAAAAAAAAAGTCACAGTCTATTTTTAAATTGTTTTATGTATTTGAAAGAGAAGGACAGAGTGAGATAGATCATCCATCCATCCACTAGTTCACTCCCCAAATGCTTGCAACAGCCGGGGCTGGTCCAGGCTGAGTCAGAGTCAGGAACTCACTCTGGGTTCCCCACATGGTGAGAGGGATCCAAGTGCTTGAAACATCATCTACTGAGTCCCAGGAGGTGCATTAGCAGGAAGGTGGGATGGATTGGCCCATTGCTGCCATTTGGGGAGTGAACCAACGGATGGAAGACCTTTCTCTCTGTCTCTCCCTCTCACTTTCTGTAACTCTACCTCTCAAAAAATAAATAAAATCTTTTTTAAAAAAGTAAATAATTGGTTATATACTTCTAGTAGTATAGCTGAAAGCCTTTGCATAGTATAAACATTTATATTGTTTGTAGTTTATAATTTCTTAAGACATTTATATGGAATTACTATGTATGTGCACACATATACATGTATTAATTGATTTTTATGTATGTGCTTATTTTGGACAGTATGTTCTCACTTATCAGCTCCCTGAGTTACCAGGCTGAAGACTTATTCACAGAGAAGTACACTTTACATATGTCCTCTAACCAGTGATGACAACAACAGGTGGTCTTTGGATATGACTTCATTTATAAAGAACCCTTTGGTGTATACATGCAATTCATTGTTCATGCAATTTCAGGAAAAATATATATGAAATGATATGTTTCTCATAAACATCTCCTCAGTGTAACATTGGAAATATACATATTTGCAACAAGTCCCCATGCTTCATTTTATTTTGTGCAGCTGCCAGAACTTGAAATTGAGACGAATTGAAAAAGAAGGCTAAGTTGCAAAGCAATATGAGGTGAGGAGAACTGAACCCTCCGCTTTGCTCCAAAATTTGTAGTGTAAGATTAAATGACATACAGGATACTCCCAGGTTATGCTTACCAATATCTTTTTAGCGTACCCAACTCTAAACCAAAAAGTAATTACAAGTGGCTATATTCCCCTACAATTTTGTAATGGTTCATGCATAAATCTGGCTTTTAACTAAAGAAACTTGTTCAGAAATAGTCAGATGGTCCTAAATGTAAGATTCCAAAGGCAACATGGAAAAAACGCCATGCAAAACATTGCAAAGTCCCAAGGGTCCCCCAACAGTTAATAAGTAGCAGCCCCACAGACATCAATGAAGCAGTCAACTGGGATCCAGCATAGGGATTTGTGACATCATTGGGTAAAACACAATAGGTCTTCACAGGCTCCATTGGAAATGTATATTATGAAAGGCTGCTGCATGTATTTCAAAAATGTTTACATCAAAATAAGCTTATCATTTTTCATAAAAGGATTCATTTATGTATTTATCTGAAAGACAGAGAGGCAGAAAAGGATGGACAGAGTTAAGGGTAAGACAACTTCCTAAATGCCTATGACAGCAGAGGCTGGCCCAGGCCAAAGCCGAGAACCAAGAACTGTGTTTGGGTCTCCCAAGTGTGAGACAGGAACTCACGTACTTAGACAATCATTTCTGCCTCCCCAGTGCATAAGCGGGAAGCAGCACTACAAGTACTGTGACTTGAACTGGACACTCCAATAAGAGATGTGGGCGGCCCAAGCAATGGTTTATTCTGCCAGGCCACAACGCCTACATGAAACAAGTTTATCTTCGAATTCCATTTTTCCATGAACTTTATAAATCTCCCTCAGCAAGAATAGTACACACATCTACGCTCACAAGCACACAATCGACAGTACAGACTAAAAGACCAATAGCATCACTAAGAGACTAAACGAGCTAGGATATGGGTAATGTGATACAAAGTCTACAAAAGAGAACTTTAGTCTCGGTCAGTATCTTTAATCTTGCTTGATGCAACTGGGACTCAGTCATTAGCTTCTCCCATCTGTTCATGAAATTACATAATAGAGGAGTGGGTCTACATTTCATGCCCAAGTATGGCTGTCTACCCTGGTTGCCTTCTAGGAGTCTCCAAAACCTCAGAGAAAACTATGAATAAAAGAAAATATTTAATAGCAAGGAAGGCAATACTCCAAAATAGCCGAGGAAAACTGATGCTCTGTGAAAATTTGCAAGTTATTTAAGATCTCTGAGCCTTCAGTGCTGTATCTGTAAAATGGTACTGCTATTAGCGCTGTGAAATACAAACAGTGTGATGATAAAATGAGATAATGTATGTGAAAACAGTGCCAGCGCAAAGTGTACTGTAATTGCAGAAAAGAAATATTAGCTGCTGAGATGATAATGATGATGACAGCAATGATGATGGCAATGATGTCAAATCTTCCTCAGTTTGAGTTTCTAAAATATCATCATCTGTGTGCATAAATCAGTACCTGGCACACGATAGATAGCCAATAAAGATGTACTGAAAGGATGACTTAGTCTTAACAGCTGAACTCGAGAATACCAATGCCATCATGACACGAAGGATAAAGCTCATTTTCAGGTGAATAGTTGGTGAATAGAGATCTCTTGATTATATCTTATTGTTCCATCAGATGCCCAGCCAATATTCACTGAGCTGTTTTGCATTTAATCAACGTGACATAGGGACTAGATAAAGAGAAGTCTTCGCATCTCAAATACAGGTAGGTTAACTAATGCCCAAAGAGGTTGTGCCTTTTGCTCTAAATAATTCTATACTGAATGAACTATAAACTTAGTGATCCAAGTGGAGAAGACAGAAGAATTTTGTTCTGGCTGCAGAATTTCCATGGCCCTGATGATGAATCTGGCTCACCTCTAATAGGAGAGAACATAGTGACACATCTCCTTCCCAGACTTCACTCTGACAGCTGCTTGGCCCCTTAGTCCATGACAGAATGGCCTCTCTATAAAGAGGCCCTTATTCCTCACCACTGTCCACCGTTGTAAAAATTCTGTTTGCATTTATCAAATATGCCACTGTGTACATGTGTACATAATTGCAGCTTCTTTTCCTCTGATTTATTTATTTATTTTTGACAGGCAGAGTGGACAGTGAGAGAGAGAGAGACAGAGAGAAAGGTCTTCCTTTTGCCGTTGGTTCACCCTCCAATGGCTGCCACGGATGGCGCACTGTGGCTGGCGCACCGCGCTGATCTGAAGCCAGGAGCCAGGTGCTTCCTCCTGGTCTCCCATGCGGGTGCAGGGCCCAAGCACTTGGGCCATCCTCCACTGCACTCCCAGGCCATAGCAGAGAGCTGGCCTGGAAGAGGGGCAACCGGGACAGAACCCAGCGCCCCGAACGGGACTAGAACCCGGTGTGCCGGTGCCACAAGGCGGAGGATTAGCCTGTTGAGCCACGGCGCCGGCCACCTCTGATTTATTTTTTACACCCATTCGGAAGAAAACTATAGACTTGATAATGTAGTTCACTGACCTTTTTACTCTCCTCATGAAACCTTCCACAATGACTAGAGCAATGGAAGAGAATTCTTCAGAACATCTTGTGTCAAATGTGGACAGAAAGAGAGATGTGGCTATCTACCTGGGCACAAATATATCTCCACCCTCAATTATTGGAACAAGTAGAATATCTCTGGTTTTGAAAGTACATATTACTAGCAATACTAATGTGAAAATAATAATGGCCAACTTGTCACGAGGACTGCATTTAATCTGCATCAGACATAGTTCTAATCAATTTACTCTTCATCAAGCAAGTTTGCCTTAGGTCACTTAGCTACTTAGGAGCAGAACCAGTAGGCCGGCGCCACGGCTCAATAGGCTAATCCTCCGCCTGCGGCACCGGCACACCGGGTTCTAGTCCCGTTCGGGGCGCCGGATTCTGTCCCGGTTGCCCCTCTTCCAGTCCAGCTCTCTTCTGTGGCCCGGGAGTGCAGTGGAGCGATGGCCCAAGTGCTTGGGCCCTGCACCCCATGGGAGACCAGGAGAAGCACCTGGCTCCTGGCTTCAGATCAGTGCGGTGCACCGGCCGCGGCAGCCATTGGGGGGTGAACCAACGGCAAAAGGAAGACCTCTCTCTCTCTCTCTCACTATCCACTCTGCCTGTCCAAAAACAAAACAAAACAAAACAGGAGCAGAACCAGTGTTCAAAGACAGGTGTTCTTCCCAGTGGCTACAGCATGCTAAAGCCACCCGGCACAAGCACTCAGGGATGCCAACCATTCCATTAGGTGTTGGCAGCTTGACAAGATACAGCTCTTTCATGGCATCATGAAACCAAACAATGTACAGGGTTTTTTTAAAGATTTATTTATGGGGCCAGCGCTGTGGCATAGCAGGTGAGGCCGCTGCCTGCATTGCCCACATCCCATATGGGCACCAGATCGAGTCCTGGCTGCGCCACTTCCAATCTAGCTCTCTGCTATGGCCTGGGGAAGCAATAGAAGATGCCCCAAGTCCTTGCGCCCCTGCACTCACATGGGAGACCTGGAAGAACGTCCTGGCTCCTGACTTCAGATCAGCATAGCTCCGGCCGATGCAGCCATCTGGGGAGTGAACAAGCAGATGGAAGACCTCTCTCTCTGCCTCCGCCTCTCTGTAACTCTGTCTTTTAAATAAATAAATATTTAAAAAATATTTACTTATTGGAAAAATATTTATTTATTTATTTGAAATAAATAACTCTTTAAAAAATATTTATTTATTTGAAAGGCAGAGTTACAGAGAGGCAGAGGCAGAGACAAAGAGAGAGAGATCTTCCATTTGCTGGTTTCCTCCCCAGATGGCTGCAACAGCCAGAGCTGCGCCGATCTAAAGCCAGGAATCAGGAGATTCTTCTGGGTCTTCCACATGGGTACAGGGTCCAAACACTTGGACTATCTTCTACTGCCTTTCCAGACCATAGCAGAGAGCTGGAATGGAAGTGGAGCAGCTAGGACTGGAACCAGCACCCATATGGGATGCCAGCACTGCAGGCGGCAGCGGCTTTACCCACTATGGCTTTTATGCCATGGCACCAGCCCCATGAGTAGGTTTTATAAAAGATAGTTCCAGGGGTCAGAGTGTGACCTAGGTTATGTGGGCAGCTGACACTGAAAAACCATATTGGAATGCCCGGGTTAGAGTCCTGACTCCATTTCTAATTCTGGCTTCCTGATAATGTGTGCCCTGGGAAGAAGCAGGTGATGGCTCAAGTAGTTGGGTCTTTGCAACACGCATGGAAAACCTGGATTGGTTTTCTGGTTCCCTCTCATCATTTGTAGAATGAGCCAGTGCTCTCTGATTCTTTCTCTCTGATTTTTTCTCTCCCCCTCTGCCTCTGAAATAAATAAAGAAATAAAAATCTGGAAAACAGATAGCTATAAAATATACTCCCTGTATAACTGTAGATTGAACACAAATGGTTTTTTTTTTTTTTTTTTTTTTTTGTAAAACTGCTTTTGAATATATCCTCACCACGGCATTCCATATACCTTTAAAATGACATGTGAGAAATTATTTTGGATATAACAAAAAGTTATTTCTTGGTTCAAACAGTAAGCTTTGCAATCAAGACACAGTATAAGACACCCTTATTCCACATCATATACCTAGGTTGAATTCCTGGCTCCAGCTCCTGACTGCAGCATCCTGATAGTGCAGACGCTGGGAGGCCACAGAGGTGAGACACCTGGATTGCATTCCTGGCTCCTGGCTTCACCTCTAGCCCAGCCCCTGTTCCAGTCTCAGTTGCTACAGGCCTTTGGATGGTGAGTCAGTAGACAGGAGGTCTATTTGTGTAACTTTCAAAAAGCAAAACAAAACAATTATTTGTCATGATTGGTGAATGCGCTTTTTCTTGTTGGAAAAGAGGAGCCATAAAATCTCTGGTGTCTATATTTACTGTGGTCACCAGAAACTCAGAGGAGCTTGGAGTTAAATATAGTAGGTTCCAAAATTAAAGCTTTTCTTAGGATTTTTCCCTCCTGTCTTATTCTGTGCTATATTCTCTTTAGTGTAATACAAATTAATAAAATGCAATTGATTTAATGTAAAAACTTGAATTTTATTATCCACATGTTTTAATTTTAAGGTATTTGAAATGGAGGTGGCCTTTTAGACAAGCACTAACGTGGAACTTAGTGGGCAATTTCACATACTCTTTCGGTTGACTGAATGCTGGCGTTTTATGGCTTATGTTATTCACTGAAGGAGACAGACAATGTTTTCTAGAATTTTAATGGGCATAGTTTGAGTTGAGAAAAGAATATAATTTATTCTATCATCTTTCACCAGACTCCTCTTATATTTCAAAGTTATACTGAACATGATCATTGCAATCCAAAAAGATAATAAGTCAATTATAAATTAATGAAAAGTCACACATAAATCAATCACATTGGATTATAATTATAGCCCTATTCACATCAGACTAATAAAAGAGTTGATCTTTGACACATAGCTCTGGGCAAAATTGATCCAGAGTTCTTGATACCACATAAAGGCTTTGTGAATAAAAATACAATACACAAACTGGTTCTTAAAGCGGTATGAAGAATTATCTGGCAGCATCCATCATTATAAAAAATGCCCTGTCCTCTAGAAATAGGCTAACCTGAACCAACTTGACGGAGGAACTCTCCACGAGGCTTGTTTTCCAAAGAAGTATTGTTAGGGGAACAAAATTACAAACCTACCTGGGTGTGTTGTGACACTGTTGGAAAGTCACCGAGGTTTGTGGGTGGACTGTAGTGCCCAAGTCGTTTTTGCTTTAAAAGGTTGTGACAAATACAGATGCGTTGAAAAATTAAAAAAAAAAAAATGCTCTGTGAATCTTTCAAAAACCAGAACCCATTGGTTCATTTAAATAACAATGTAACAAACAGAATATTTGACATAAATTTCTTAATATTAGTATAGAGATTTCAACACAAATGACCAGCAAGCACTTTAGGATCTTGTAGATTCTCTAGGTATTCCTTCCAGCTTTGCAGGGGTGACAATTACTGAAAATAGGAGAAGAAAGAAATCTTTATTACATACTTTATTGTGAGGTAACATGAAAAAGCTTAAAGGAAACATGACAGAAAAGACAACTCACTGGGCCTCTCTTGGTTGTGTTTGCTTATACATATCATTGAGAGAAATAAGATGCTTAATTTGCTGAAGAATAGGGAAGACAAGTAAACTTTTTCTCCATCAATATTCATAAGTCGGTTGGAAAAGGAAGATAATATAAAATTCTAATATGTAAGCCTTTTATTATTATAAAGCAGAAAATTTGGAATCCCCAGATAGAAAGTGCACCATCTGAGCTGGAACATAATGTTTCTTAAAGCATTCTATTGCTATTCTCCATATGTCTTATTTTCTTTTTTAAATGTTAATTTATTAATTATTTCTCAATATATTTTAATACTTAACTGAATGATGATAATTATAGGTCATAAACTTATTTTTCCATTTTTCTGTGACAATAAAAAATTACTTAAAATAAGTAGGAAACAGCAGAGTCATTGAGATGTTTCCTAACATAATAAGGTCCCATCACCAGTTCCCTGGAGGACAAGAAAGACAGTGATAATGGGTAAGGGAAAAGAGTTAGAACCACTTAACAATCATAGCAAATTGCATTCAGCTGATGAAGAGATTTTTTTATTTACTTATGTTATTTTTTACTTATTTTTAAAGAACTATTTTCTTTACTTGAAAGGCAGAGTAAAAAAGAGAGAGATCTTCCATCAGCTGATTCATTCCCCAAATGGCTACAACATCTGGGGCTGGGCCAAGCCAAAAGCCAGGAGCCCAAATATCATGTCTCCCACATGGGTGTAGGGCCAAGCACTTCGGCATCTTCGGCTACTTTCCCAGGTTCTTTAGCAGGGAGCTGGATTGGAAGTGAAGCACCTGGGACTCGGAACTGGTGTTCTGACTCATGATGCTGGTGTTATAGGCAATGGCTTAACCCACTGCATCACAACACTGGCACCAAGAAGAGTTATTTTCAACAGAAGATCATAGAGAGGCTGTTTGCTTACAGATGAAGATTTTTAATCCAAGTTACATGTGAATTCTCCCAATAAGTGACTTTGTGTACTTTTTTCTGTGTATAACACTTAAACTTTTATTGATTTTATGGAAAATCTATTGGGTAGTGATTTGATGACTCCAACTTTTGTTAGTCAACCAATGAGCCTGCAAATGGAACAAAAATGTGAATTAGCACTGTCAAATACTGCTAATGAGAGTGTAAACAGGTATACATAAAGACAGATTGTAAAAAATACACAAAACAGATCGTAAAAAATACAAAAGCTATAAAAAGTATCAACCTTGTGATGCAATAATTTGAAGTTTAAGAATTCTTCCTAGAGAAATAATCAGGGGTGTGTACAAATGTGTTGTTACAATAAGTAGGTAGACAGCGAAAAATTGAAATAATGCAAAAATGATCAACAGCAGTTTAAATATGTGTATCCATAGAATAGAATGTTATGCAAACCCTGATTTAAGAAATGAGAAAAAAAAAATTGGTGACATGAAAAAATGCTCATGGTATGTCTTCGTGGGAAGAAAATCTAAACAAACAATGATAATCATTAAGCGTGACCTGTACTAGTTAGCGTTGCATTAGCTGCTGTAGTAACGACTCCTGAAGAAAGCTGTTTCTAAACACGCAAAGCCTCCCTGCTGTCTTTCGCACAGTCATTGAGGGACCTGTGCTGACAGAAATTCTGCTGTTTGCAACAGTGCTTCTCTAGGTTACTCTGGGCACCGACACAGCCAGCAATGACAGGGAGGAGAGAGCGGAGAATCATCATCCTCGGTGCATGGGCCCTGCCTGGCAGTGACCTCTTCTTCCACTTTGTCACCCAGTGCTCAGTTCCCAGGCCGTCTAGGACCTGTGGTCCAGTTGTGTATCCAGAAAGGAAACAGAAGAGCTAAAAGCTTTGCAGCACTGGTCATGCAGCCTCTGCCAGGGACCCCAACTTCACCTGCACAACCCTGCCTGTGTGTACACACATGAAAATACAGAAGAGCACATATAAAATTTGTGGATAATAGAATTGAAAAATAAATTTATTTTGATGTCAAAAAAAGGTGAAGTCCATACATAATTTGTTATGAGATGCATTTTCTATGTAGCATTTGAAGACCCCTCATGTATGTACACATAAATCTGTGGGCACATGTGCACACATATACGTGGAAATAGTTACTCTGGAGCTGTAGGATAATACAGTTTTCTTTTTCCTATTTATAATTTTCTGTATTTTAAAAATGCCTACAATTTGGATATTGTTTCTATCGTCAGAAAACAAATTAAAATATAAAAAAATGCTGAAGGTACATCATGTAATTGTTCTAGATTTTTCTTTTTCTACTAAAACATGACCTTACTTGAAAGTAAATTTTTAATGTTAAAAATATCTGGCTATGGGCAGAATATATGAACTGTAATGAACCCATGTCTGATTTGAAGCTGTTGAAGATAAAATAGATTGATCCTAATACAGAAATAAAATCTGATACTATCCAAAGGGCTATCTGTTAATTACTTAGCGTGTTAATATATATTAATTAAGATATCTCAAGCACAGTGCCTTTGAACCAATAAAGGCGCCTTTTAATGGAGCTGTTTACCAACAAGGAGCGACTCTGTGGACCTAGGTCCCCACCAGCGGCCCTCACGTACAGTGAGGTACAAAGGGACAGACAAAAAGGCTCCTCCATGGCAGAGACCGTTCCTGTGCGGAGATCAGATGGCTCCCTCTTCCCCTGGACCCAAAAGTGCTGCGGTTTCACGAGGGGAAGCGAGATCACAGCGTGAGAATGCACCGCCCAGCCCTCAAAGAGCCAAGCAACGCACATCTCACCCCGCAGGCAGGAAGCAGGACGCACGAGGCTCAAACATCTTTCTCGGCCTGACCTGCACATCAAAGGTCCCCATTTCAGCTGCTTTTCTATGAGGTCTGGAGAAAAGCAGTAACATGTGAGCACGAGTGGGCATGAAGGGGTCAGGAGGAAGACGCACGTGGCTTGTATTTACAGCACACACAAGCCAGCTCGGCTGACTGACCCATGAACACAGGACACGAACTACCCTGGGGAGGAGCTTCCTTCGCTTAGGCTTCTTTCTCCCCAGCACTGCCAGATGGGGCAGACTTCAGGCTGGCTCCTGACTTCGCCTTCGCATTGATTCTGCTAACCAGAGGAGTGCTAGCCAGGCAGGTCTGGAATCTCCACCTGATGAGCTCCATTCAGGAAGAAGCCTGCAGGGAGCCCGGCTTGTCTGGCCAACCACAGGTCATCTCTGTGGGCAGGGCTGCCTTGCGCCCCTGAGGATGTGGGAGTGGCATTTGCCTGGCTACGCTCTTTCCTATGCCCACATTGCCTGGGGTTGTGCACATGCCCTGTGCTACTCAGCTTGCCTCATACACACTCCTTCTTCCACTCTGGCAGCAACAATTAGACATAGAGTTTTCTTCTCTGATGTGAATACTTTACACCTTTATCACGAGTGTTCAAAATGTCCAATGCAGCCAAAAAATCCACACAACACATTGGAGCAGAGAGGTTTACTGTATCGGTTTATTTTTTCTTCTAATTAACACATACATGCATGCCCCTTTAAAACGGAGACAGTTGAAGACTCACTGATGTCGAGTTTTTGTGTGACTTTGGGAGGTGAAGTCAGAGGGCGGCCTTTGAATTAGCCTATTTCCTCCCTATGAGTGATCCTGCTGATAGTAAAATATCTAAGTGATCCGAAGCTGAATTCTTTATGGCACATGAAAAAAAAAAAAAAAAAAACAGAAAATTAAGGAAATTATATGTTGAAAGTTGCTGTATGAAATAAAATGTCAGAACCATTCTTTTAAATTATTAAAAACAAGTATTGGCAGGATTGTGCAATTTATTTCTTGGGGAAAAAAATGAGGGCATATGCATTTTTAAAAAGATCAGACTTCATATTCACTTATTACTGTCACATGTGTTTCTCCACAAGCTCTGCCGTGCCAGAAACTAATTGACTTAGCAAGATAAACATACAGCTAAGAAAGCTGAAAACTACAAAAAAAAAAGTTGACTTTCAAAGTCCATTCATATTAGCTCATTCAATCCGGAATTCCCTTACAAAGTGGAGTTTGTATGCCAATAGGTATGAGAAAGATCAATTTTCCAAGTAAACATTTGTCTTGCAGTGGAGTTGCAGAGTCCAGCTTCTCTTCCTTTGGTTTTCTTGGCTGTTGGTATCGGGGTTTTCTTTCAGGGAAAGGTGAATCTGCACGTTTCTACAAGGGATTTTTGAAAGACTCCCAAGGTACATTTTCGGCACATTCTGTATGGTGATTAAATCCTGCCTACTTTCCATGCCACATGTAGCATGCAAGGCCCGGTTTTTCATGTCTCTTCAATCACAGATGATGCTAGTGTCTTGAGTCATCAGGGACATGAATCTTAAAGCTGGGTTAAGCCAGAGTCAGGACTCTCTGAGCTAAGCAGGGAACTGGCACCCCAAAGCTGCAAATTCTGGTCCCTGCTCAGCCTGTGGCTCGGGCCGGTCACTTAGTCATCATTAACTGCTTGATTATTCCATCTGTAAAAGAAGGTGTTGTGAAATCTGAGGCAATATGAGACTTCAGAAAGAAAGTTATGAATCCAGGTCTACTCTAAGAGGTACTGGGGCAATTTCTTTAGATGAGGGAGATGTTGTAGCTCCTACTGCCCTTTAATTTTCTCTGTTGGTCTCTGTGCTGGAAAATCATGTGGAGATCACTCAGGCATAACTCTCCCCATTGCTTCATTTGAGTGGTGATATATGATAATATCTCGGCAAATCAGAACTTTTGTTTTGGGCAAAGAAAAAAGGTTGCATATTATTTTAAATACCTAAAGTAAGTCATCCCTATCCTTTGAGTCTCCCATATTGTCATAAACATGTAGTAGATATTTGCTGTAATACCACACATAATGATTAAAA
Source organism: Lepus europaeus (assembly GCF_033115175.1). NCBI lineage: Eukaryota > Metazoa > Chordata > Mammalia > Lagomorpha > Leporidae > Lepus > Lepus europaeus. Next base: position 6,779,835 of record NC_084832.1, on the reverse strand, counting down.
ACAAAGAAAATGAGCCAGGGGTCTGGAACAGCGGGTTAAGCCACCACTTGTATTGACCACATCATTATCAGAGCGAAGTCTGAGTTCTGCCTGCTCTGCTTCCAAGACAGCTCCCTGCTAACGCACTGGGAAGGTAGCAGGTGATGGCTCAAGTACTTGGGTCCCTGTTACTCATGTGGGAGACCTGGATGGAGCCCCAGACTCCTGATTTCAAACTGGTCAGCCTCAGCTGTTGCAGACATTTAAGGAGAGAATCGGGGAATACAAGATATCCCTCTCTCTCTCTCTCTCTCTCTCTCTCTCTCTCTCTGTCACTCTGCCTTTCAAATAAGTAAATAAATCTTAAAAAATAAAAATAGGAAAACTATTAAAGGGAGGATCTCAGACTAGGAATCAGATAGGAATATCCCTATCAATCCTATCTGTCAAATAAATTGGGTTCTAGATTACCCATAAATAGAATTGCCAGATAAAATACAGAACTACTTGTGAAATTTAAATTTCAAGTAAACAAAGGGACTTTTTGTTAAGTCTGTCTTATACAAAGACTGGTACATATTTATAAAAATTAATGTCTACAACACAGTCTAATCAAACAGGCTGCTGTTATTTGTATTGGCTTAGCCTAACCAGTGCTGCCTTGATTCCTGCTCTGATCCCTACCTCTCCTCATGAGGTGGCCTTAGACCTTTCTGGGTCTCCTTGGTAACACTGTGCTTGCAGGTCTTCCTTTCTCACACTGAAAAGTGAGGACTCGGGGGGCTGTATCTCACCAGGTTAAAGCCCTGGCCTGCAGTGCCAGCCTCCCATATGGGTGCTGCTTCGAGTCCCGGCTACTCCACTTCCAATCCAGCTCCCTGCTAATGTGCCTGGGGAGGCAGGGGACGATGCCCAAGTGCTTGGGCCCCAGTACCCACATGGGAGACCTGGAAGAAGCTCCTGGCTCCTGTCTTCAGATCAGCTCAGCTCCAGCTGTTGTGGCCATTTGGGGAGTGAACCAGCAGATGGAAGACCTCTCTTTCACTCTCTGTCTCTACCTCTCTCTGTAACTCTGTCTTTCAAATAAATAAAATAAATCTTAAAAAAAGAAAGTGAGCTCTCACAGGCAAAAGCCACCATGCATTTGTGCCAGTCAGCGGTAGCACACCTAATGTCTCCTCCTCATCTTACATGCTTTCTCTGGTTTCAGCTCTCTTCTCTGCAAGAAGCTTTCAGACATTTGTCATCAAAGAAACCAGCTATCAGATGAATTTTAACCTATAGTGTGTGACTCACCAAGGTTGGCAATAGTTGCCAGGACTATTGCAATTATTTCATCAGCATTAACAATTGTGATTTCAAAGACTGAGAGTGGCTTACACTTTTCCATTATTTTATTTATACCTGGCACCACTGTCACCTTATGTTTCTTGTCTTGTCTTGTCTTGTCTTTTCTTTTCTTTTCTTTTTTTTTTCTTTTCTTTTCTTTTTTTTTTTTTTTTTTTTTGACAGGCAGAGTGGACAGTAAGAGAGAGAGAGACAGAGAGAAAGGTCTTCCTTTGCCATTGGTTCACCCACCAATGGCCGCGTTGATCTGAAGGCAGGAGCCAGGTGCTTCTCCTGGTCTCCCATGTGGGTGCAGGGCCCAAGCACTTGGGCCATCCTCCACTGCACTCCTGGGCCATAGCAGACAGTTGGCCTGGAAGAGGGGCAGCCAGGACAGAATCCGGCGCCCCGACCGGGACTGGAACCCGGTGTGCCGGCGCCGCTAGGCGGAGGATTAGCCTGTTGAGCCACAGCGCCAGCCCACCTTATGTTTCTGAGGAACAGTGACGAGCAGCAGGGACGGGTAAGACTTGCGTTGCTCCTTCCTCATTCCTAAGCCTGGTTTCAATACCTTGTTGGCCAGGTCTAAAGATAAAATGATAATGCTTGAAAGATACGTAGCTCAGTGCTTGGCCCAAAGTAAGGGATTCAACAAATGTCAGTTTTCATTTTTGTTAGAATAGATTAAAAAAAAAAAAAACCTTTCTTTTGGGAACTTTAAATGATGTTACCATTCACACGTGTTTCTAGATGCTTTCCTGAGTGGATGAAACCGAGGTGGAGTTGCAGGAAGGATTTGTCCAAGCTCCAGGTTCTGCAATAAGCATCACGACATGGAGAAGGCTGACTGGTACGTTTCACATGGGAGGAGGTGAAAAGAGGAAAAGTAAAAATGGTCCAGAGAAGAGAATGATTCAGGAGCCACGGCAATTCAGATTCTTGTATGGCATGAGGAAATTTCCATTTGGGAACCTCTATGCCTCCATCTGCAAATAAAAACATCAACCTTGTTTGTTTCCTTGTTTGTTTATGTAAGAGATAGAGTTACAGACAGAGAGAGCGAGAGACAGAGACAGAGACACAGGTCTTCCATCCGCTGTGTCACTCCCCAAATGGTTGCAATGGTGGGAAGTGGGCCCACCCAAAGCCAGGAGCCAGGAGCTTCTTCCAGGTCTCCCATGCAGGTGTAGGGGCCCAAGCACTTGAACCATCTTCTACTGCTGTCCCAGGCCGTAGCAGAGAGCCTGATAGGAAGAGAAGCAGCCAGGACAGGAACTAATGCCCATATGGGATGCTGGACCACAGCACAGGCCTCCCAACCTAGTTTTGGAAAAGTGAATGACCTCCACCCAGGTCTACAGTGTATAGCCTTGTATCTATGTGTGAGAAAGGTCATGTTTAAACGTGATTTTCTTCCTTCCTTTCCATGCCCTTGAAGTATGAATCCTATGTTCTCATCTTGCATTCAAGTTTACTTACACTAATATTGACATTACCTAAACCCATATTGAATCCATAGCATCTTCCCAGAGACCAAATGCATTGGATATTTTGCTATTATATTCCTGGGTACATTCTGAACCATTTTATCAATGTTTACACAAACCTGGGGCCATCAACATGTGGGACCCATATCAAAATGCCCTGACATGCACATCCATGGACAATCTCATTGATCCACGTCTGAATCCCACGGAGTCCACAGACAGCTTCACTCCTTCTGATGAGCCTGTGTCCACACAGTTCCCACAAAGGCCCTTACCTCCAGATCCTAACATCTGCTTCATGTTTTAACTGGTCAGTTTTCCACAGGGCTCTCTATCATCTCCCACATCTTTCTTGCTTGCTCACCTCTGCTATTACACATGTACACCCGAAACAAGAGTAATTTGTAAATCACTCTGACCTCCTAACTAGAATAGAAAAGGCGTGCCAAGAAAGATCTCAGAATGAAAACAAAAACTCAGGAAGTCAGAGACAGAGAGAGAACTTACCAAAAACACTAACATTTGAAGAAGAAACACAAGGGAATGGAAAAAAGGAGACATGATTTTCTTTCACTTTTCAATCTCTAACACAGTCATTTCTTCAATGATTATCTTCCTCTTCTCACATTTAGCATTATGGGCCTGTGCTCTTAACTACTTAGAAAGACGTGCTATTGTCTCCTTGTTATGAGAACTTCTTAAGGTAATCTCTTTGCACTTGGTGTAGCAAAACCAAGAAATTAATGCCTTTTGAAAAACTAGAAATAGATCTAATTACCTCTTCTCTGACAAAGAACAACCAATCAACCAATTTATGCCTACACTTCATGCGCTGAATTTTATTCTCACTCGCATATGTTTTAGGGGGGCATAATAGTGCTCTTCACATAGAAAACAAAAACAAACTCCAACAAAAATAAGTTAACAGTAAAATAATAAGTAATTTTGTATCAAAGAAGCCATGGTAAAATCTCATTATTGGATGTTTTGTATCACTCAACCTCTTCCTGATTTCTCTTAGAATAGAGATGTACTCTACTTTGCCATAATGTATGCAAATGACAAATTTAAGAGTGATTGTAAGTCTATCCAAATTTACTATCACAGGTATCTGCTACTTTCTTTTTCTTTTGTTAAAAAGATTTATTTATTTATTTATTTATAAAAAGATTTATTATTTATTTGAAAGTCAGAGTTACACAGAGAAAAGAGAGGAAGAGAGGCAGAGAAAGAGAGAGAGAGAGAGAGAGAGAGAGAGAGAGAGATCTTCCATCCACTGGTTCACTCCCCAGATGGCCAGAATGGCCAGAGCTGTGCTGATCTGAAGCCAGGAGCCAGGAGCTTCCTCCGGATCTCCCATGTGGGTGCAGGGTAGCAAGGATGTGGGCCATCTTCTACTGCTTTCCTAGACCATAGCAGAGAGCTGGATCAGAAGTGGAGCAGCCAGATCTCAACTTGCGCCCATATGGGATGCCAGCACTGCAGGTGGTGGCTTAACCCACTACGCCACAGCGCTGGCTCCTCTGCTATTTTTAATATATACATCAGGACAAATTTTTTTCTATATTGAGTAATGCCCTTGAAATCAAATGTTTTGTTTGTTTTGTTTTTAATATGGATAGAACAAAACTCAGTCACTAGTATTAACCCTCAGGGTTCAGCAAATATTGTGTCAACTAGGGAATCAGGGAAGGAAGAGTGGAAAGCACAAAGGAAGGTTTTTAAAGTCTCCTGGCATGACTTCCTCACCCGTGGGTGTTAGAGTGGATATTTCCATTGATCTATCTTTGATCTCACTGTCGATAATTTGCCAAGCACTGACCTGTGTGCTGGAGATAAAAACAAAGGTTCCATTCATTGTCTTTAATGGAACTCTCAGCTTAAGTGAGTGACAGGTACAGTCACAACTGATTTTAATGGATGGGAAGAGTATAATTAATTGGGAAACGAGTCGTAAAATCAGAATCCTTTGGAGTTGCTCACACAAACTGCCAAAACCAGAGTCATTCTGTGCCTTGAGCCTTAGAAGGCAGGAAGGGCTGTCACGGAGACGGTGGCCCCATGCCTCAGACAGAGCTGTCTGAGGGACAACTCAGCTCTGTTGGAGATACGGGCTGGCATGAGGAGTTCCCATATGGACCCATCGTCAATGGCAGAAGTCATTTCACTTCAGTGTTTCTCTGTAAGTCTGGTGATGAATTGTTGTAAGAAACCATTTTGCATTCTGTGCTCATAACTGTTCAAACCATCTTATTGAGAGTATGGACAGCAAACAGTTGAATATTCTCATTACTTTTCTGAATGTACATACAAGCCAAGGACACAGGTGACCTTTCTTCTCATCCCTGACCCATAAAATTCTACAACCTCACACTCATCACAGTCTGACTACACGGATAAGTCCATGATTATTGTTCAATCTTCTGTGAACGAAATACTTGAAGATGGCATTTTCTGTGCCTATTTGGAAATCAGTGCTCGGTATTATGCTTTTGGAAATAGAAAGGTCAAGGGCTTTGATAATTTTAAAACTAAAACAGTTACAAAGACTACATGTATTTCATCTGCATATTAGTTTCCTAGGGCTTTCATACGAAGTACCATAAGCCCTGTAGCTTCAGAAAACAGATATATATTATTCCCTCACAGTTCTGGAGGCTGGAAGTCCACAGTCAGGTGTTGGCAGAGCTGCGAGGCTCTGAGGGGAATCTGTTCCCAGGCCTTGCTCTTCACTTCTCTCGGAGCAGGTAATCCTTGGTGCTCCATGGCCAGCAGTGATATCGCGCCAAGCTCTGCCTCCTCATCACATAGCCTTCTCCCTCCTTATGAGCACACCAATCATATTGGATTAGGCTCTGCCCTGAAGACCTCATTTTATCTTGATTACATCTGCAAAGATCCTATTTCCAAGTAAGTTCTGTGCTGGAAGTTCCTTCCTCAACAGACATCTTGGGAAATATAATTCAATTCCTAACAATACAGGATGCTAGTGTCACAGCTATCCCCAAATGTGTTCAGTGATAATTGGAGTGTTACGGTGAATGGCAGATATTTGAAATCTGAAAACAGAAGGCTTTAAAGTTTAAAATTAATCTAATGGTTAGAAATGGAAAAAGAAGCCAACAATTTTAAAAAATAAATATTTAATAAATTGAAAACAGTATTGAGTGCTGCAGGAACAGAGGAGTTTTAAGTAGATTCTTAATGATGTTGTTATTGTTACAACAGAAGCAGGCTTTTATACATTTTGACATGATGATCATATGTGGCATATAAAAAATTCTAAAAAAATCAATATTAGCTTCCTAGGGCTACAGTAGCATCTTCCACAAACTGGGTAGCCAGAAGTAACAGAGATTTCATCTCCTTCATTGCTGTGGGCTAGAAAATCAAATCCAAGCAGTCAGCTGGGCCACGTTCCATCTAAGACTCTGGACAGAGCCTTTCCCTGCCTCCTCCAAGCCTGTAGTAGTGATACCCAGGGCTTTTTGACTTATAGCTGGATCCCTGTAGCCTCCCGTCAGTGTTTCTGTGTCTCTCTCCTTTTTGTAAGGACGTCAATATTGGATGGGGACTCACCCCAATTTTAACTTGATTTTATCAACTGAGATCCTTTTTTTTTTTTTTTTTTTTTGACAGGCAGAGTGGACAGTGAGAAAGGTCTTCCTTTTAGCCATTGGTTCACCCTCCAATGGCCGCTGCGGCCAGTGCATCTGGCTGATCCGAAGCCAGGAGCCAGGCACTTCTCCTGGCCTCCCATGTGGGTGCAGGGCCCAAGCACTTGGGCCATCCTCTACTGCACTCCCGGGCCATAGCAGAGAGCTGGCCTGGAAGAGGAGCAACCGGGATAGAATCCGGCTCCCCGACCAGCACTAGAACCCGGTGTGCCGGCGCCGCAAGGCGGAGGATTAGCCTGTTATTGAGATCCTATTTCAAAATAATATCACATTCACAGGTACTAGGGGCTAGAATGTCAGCTTATCCTTTGAGTAGACAACTCCACCCATAGTAGTCTGTGCTCCACGTGGCATTTTTTGCTTGCTGTCCCCATTTTAAACGTAGTACTTCGCCTGCAGTCTTACTTTCCATGGTTTCAATCATCTGCTGCCAGCTGGGGTCCACCAATGTTAAACAGAAAATTTCGGAAAATAAATTTAAAATTTTAATTCCGATCTTAAGTGACCAGGCTGTGAGTCCCAGGAGGAAACCTTGCAGAGCCCACCTCTGTCCTTCCCCAGACACGAACTGTCCCTCTGCCCAGCATGTCCACTGCTGTCGGCCCTTCCGAAACTTTGCAGCCTTCTCGATCATGAGATGATGAGAGCACAGTGGTATGTCCAGGTAATTCTTATTTTTGTTAATAATGACCTTGATTGTACAATAGTGCTGCTGTTAATTTGGATATGATGAAAGGAAACCAGAGAGTGCTTCTTTAAAGGAAAAGGTGAAAGTCTGTCATAGGTACGTAGCTACCGGGAAGCAAACATAGGATATATAGGGTTCAGTGTGATCTATGGTCTTAGATGCCCCTGTGGGTCTTGGAATACATCCCGCAGATATAAAGTACAGGGGTGGGGAGCCTACCACATATACTAATATGAATTGCCTCAGAGTCAATCACTGACATTTTGAGTGATTTTTTGGCATCAGTTAGGTATTTCCAAAATGTATTTTTTTTAATTATTTTATATTTGAAAGGCAGAAACACAGAGACAGAAAAATCTCCCATCCAGTCATTCACTCCCCAGATGCCCACAGCAGCCATAATGGGGCAAGACAGAAGGCAGAAGCCTGGAACTCCATCTGGTCTCCCGCGTGGATGGCAAAGACCCAAGTACCTGAGTCATCACTTTCTGCCTCTCAGAGAGCACATCAGCGGAAAGCTGGAACAGGAAGTAGAGTTGGCACCTCAGCTCAAGTGCTCTGATGGCTGGTGCTTAGCCCCTACTCCAAATGTCCACTCCCTAAATGTATTTTGAAAACACTTTTTTGGGAAGAAGAAATGACTACTGGCCCATTTGGTACAGAACCTTCCTGGGCCCTGCTAGCTGGGGAGAAATCCACTCCCAGATTCTCTCTCTCAGTGCAGAAGAATCACCTGCTACTGGCTGATTTTTTTAGGAAAAAATAGAATTGGAATGAATTTTATTTCAGAAATTATTGTGATGATGCTTTGCTTTGCAGAAACTGGAAGCCCTATGAGGTACCCTCTGCAGTTCAAAATCTTTGGTACCAAAATATCTCAATAGGAATAAACATCTGAGTATATATGAGAAATTAAGTGATCCAAGTCTTTGATGTTTTTATTCTGATAAACTTTATAATCTATTCTTACTTTTGCTTTGTCTATCTTAAAAATATTTTAATAATATCTGTAAAGCAGAATTACTCACCCTGAAAGCGACATTATGATAAATTATTTTTCAAAACAGGATCAAGATAACTGAGTAATTTTAACATATGAATTATTTTTAAAAGATAAGTAGGATACTTTTGAATGAGTTCTAAAATTTCTTTTTCTTTTATTTATTTGTCTTCACTTTATTTGAAAGGCAAAGAGACAGACAGACAGGAAGAAATCTTCTACCCTCTGGTTCCCAAATGCCCACAACAGCCGTGGCTGAGGCAGAACAGAGCCAGGGGACCAGAACTCCAGCAGGGCCTCCCACATGGGGGGCAGGGACCAAAATATTTGAACCATCACCTGCTGCTTCCCACGGCGGGCGTTAGCAGAAAGCTGGTCTAAAGCAGAGGAGCAAGGACTCAAACCAGGCCCTCTGATACGAAGTGACAGTGTCCCAAACGATGAATTAACTGCTGTGCCAAACGCTTACCTCTGAACTCCACAGTTTATAAGTAGGTTTCTAAATCATTTCGGACGTAATAGTTTTGAAATTTCAATGTACACACATATTAGTTAGTCAGCAAGTATCACAAAGATGACTGATCTCAAGAATTATAACTTTTCTTACAAATTCAGGTTTATCTCATTTAGGGAAAGACACGAATCTGTTCTTTTCAATGTCCGATGCTTCCTTACTAAGGGGTGGCTCTCACTGGATATCACAAGCTCTGTTATCAACTGCGTGACCTGAGGCAGCTTCCTTACTCTCTATCTATTTCAAAGTAAAGGGAATTGGATTATATTCTTTTTAAGCCATGAAAAGCAGAGATGCAAAACAAATCAGTTGTGAAATATTTATGGATAGTCTTACTTGATAATAACACAGTTGGGCAGTGAAGTATTTAGACAAGGAGCTGAAGGAAAAAGGAGTAGAAAGTGGCAGAAGTACAGAAGGCTGACTCAGGCATGAAAAATTACACAGTGAGCCAGAGTGTCACACCTGCCTCCATCCTGGGAACAAAAAACGCGTGTGACTAACCAATAATCCACCCCAACATTTACAATGGCGATTAATTAACTGGGAGTGCATGATTCTTGAATACAAACTTGTTTTTATTCAACGTGAGTCATGCAATACAAATTCATGTTTTCTTGCAGACATGTAATTCTCGTGAGTCAATGCCAAAAAGCCAGCAGCCTCCCATTGCTTCACCTTCTCTTAAGGGAGCAATGGGAGACTGGACTTCAAGAAGCCCCATCACTTCACATGAACCCGACTCATGCCACGACCCGTCCAGCCCATGCGATGTTCTAGCATCATAGCACACCCTTGCTCGGTCGTCATGCCCTTAGGTGTCCAGAGCTATTCAGAAAACGAGAAGACAGCTTCATTAAGACTGGCACAGCACCAAACATCCGGATGCTGAATGCAGCATGCACAACGTGGTTGGCAGACACAAGTATCTGGTTCATTAGACTTTCAGGGTGATCAGAGCAAGGAGGGGGTGTGTCCGGCATCCACTGAGACGTGCTGCTCACTGGGATGTGATTGCGGAGAACAGTAAAACAGCACATCTGAGACAACTCCCAGTGAGGCCCTCCATGGGGACTCAGGTTGCGACTGCTCAGTGGGGCTTCAAGCCCTTTCTCATACATCACCTCTTAGGCTGTCTTAGTCTGAGTTCTGTTGCTGTCACAGACTGCCACAGACACGTGATGGATAAAGAACAGAGAGCTATTTTGCTCCTGGTTCTGGATGCTGGGGAGTCCCTGAGCACGGTTCCAGCACCTGCTTGGCATCTGAAGAGGAGCTCCTTGCTGGGTGGGTCATGGTACGGTGGAAGGCATCACATGGCAAGGAAAAGCAAGCGAGCCAGAGGGAGCTGCCTTTGTGACTAAGCCACCCCAGCAATTACCCATTGATCTGCTGATCCATTAATCCATGAGGGAGCAAATCCATTGATGAGGGCAGATCCCTCCAGACCCAACTACCTCCCAAAGGCCCCAGCTTTCAACACCACTGCAAGTAGAACCAGGCTTCCCACACACGAATTCCAGGGGATATACTCAAACCGTAGCATCTGCTCTTCGTGATAAAACTCAGTGTGATCCTCCCTTGTGCTGCATCAGGATTAGCAAAGTGTCCACAGTGACTCCCACTACTCAGGGCTGGGCCTCAGCGCTGATTCAGATACTCTAACCTTTCTGGACTGCACATAGGTTAACACTTACTTTAGTCTCAAGTGCAAATAGGTAGTCTTGACTAGCTAGTTATTTTAAAGAATTTGCAATCTACATATTTTAAGAATGTTTAGATTATCTAGAGATTTGAATAAAATTTAAATTATCTAGATAGTTTGATAATATTCTACTTGAAATTTTGGTTTATATTGTTAATATAATTGCCTCAATTCTCAAAATTTTATGCAAAACAAAATGAAAGACTAGCAAATAAAAGTAATTAAATAAATTTTATCAATGCTTATCCAGATATCCCAGAATAACTCAATTTAATAGGCTGAATTGTTAGATCAAATCGTGAAGACTGAATAGATCTTCAAGTAAATTATTTGGAGTAATTGGAATAAACGTAAAGACACACTGAAAACCAGGGAATAAACATGCAATTTCTCATATATTTACTTGCCAAGTTCCACTGACACAAAGCTACCTCTACAGTTTAGGCAGCAGGATGGGGAGAGCCCAAGGCTTTGCTGAGTGTAGACCAGATGGGAGGCATAGGTCCACTAGGTGCTACACTGGAGGCATAGGTCCACTAGGCGCTACACTGGAGGCATAGGTCCACTAGGCGCTACACTGGAGGCATAGGCCTGCTAGGTGCTACACTGGAGGCATAGGCCTGCTAGGTGCTACACTGGAGGCAGAGGCCTGCTAGGTGCTACACTGTAAGCTTTCAGAAAGTCATGGAATCTCTCTACACTTCTCTTCCCCCATCTGGAACATGAGGAGACAAACGGAACAAACTGTACAGAGCTCTGGATGAGGGGGAGACACAGGCCTGACCTCAGCTACACAGCTCAGACACACAGAGACACTGGAAGTCCATGTTCTGCAATTGGTAGCACATCAAGATGTTTCCTCCTCCAACCTTGAAACCTTTCTCTGGCGCATGATCTTGATTTGCCCTAATATTTGATTAACTCCTTCTTCAACATGCCTGCTTGAGTTCAGAGCTCATTAAGGCTAGTGCTACATCCCCTTAATGTTTTTTTTCTGTTCTTATAGCAACTGAATGGTACAATGAGTGACATACAGTATATGCTTGCTGTACACACTTCTGTTGTACAGAATAATGGAATTTCAACACATATTTTTAATAATGAAATCATGTGAAACGATTTGATTGGATTTAAGCTTATTCTTCTCAACAATGTTCAGAATGACATTCATTCCATTAACAATGAAAACTTTTTGGAAATGTAGTCGAAACTACTGACAGTTGCACCGTAAACCTATAGCATGTCTCTGGCCATCACGTTTAAAAATACAGAGGCTAAGAAACACAGCAAATTTCCCAGTAATGGAGCCACAACCTTTACATTTGTGCTAGAGCTGTAAGTAACATGCTGGTGCTATCAGTGTCAAACACGTTGAAGAAGAAAAAGGGAAGTCGATGGACGTGCCGAGGCCTTTTTATTCACTAGTTAAGTAAATTCACTTATTTTTCCTCTCTCTGTGCAGACACAGAACTAGCTTTTCCGAATAATTGGTTATCAAATCTGCTTTGCCATGTTAAGGGCACACGTTAAGTCTTAAGGATTTTTGAACCACAGCAAGAGAATACATTTTCCTGTGATTCCTGAATTGAAGGCAATTAGGAATTGATTTAGGAATTAGAGGAAGACAAACAGGTGAAAGCGCACGCATGCCACTTGACATTTGCTGTTTGTACAAGAGGACAGCAGCTCCACAGAGATTAAGCAAATGCTTGTGAGCGTCACACAGCAGGAGAGGCGCTCCAACCACGGTTTCCTCTCTCTGCAGCAATTTCTGTCCTCAGCTCCTTTCTCCTTCTGTCTCTCCTGTAAAGCTGACTTGGATCATGATCCCTTTCCTCGTTCCCAAGTCTCTCCAGGTTCCCCTAGTTCCACAGGGATTGCAAACCTTCCCTCACGCGTGGTGACAGTCAAGCTTCTGGTACTGACCCAACTGGGAATAAGCAGGTGTCACTGAACACGCAGGCAGGCTGAGATGGAAAGGACTATTTAGACCTCATGTTGAACCTCGCTAAATGCAGTGGGCTGGCTCCACTTTAACTCATTCAAATAGAAAACAAAAGCTGCAGGGCTGATTTTCTTTGAACTCCAGGGCCCTACCTGAAAGCAGCACTTAGTTCCCATAGTCACAGACAGGTCAGGAATTTGATTGTCTAACATTCCTCAGAATTTATGGCCTTCATCATTATGAATGAGATCATTCAAAGGAGCACTCCTGGAGCAATAGACTCGGGAATGATTGCTGCCGCATCTCCTAGCACTAACAGCTGCAGAACGCCCGCAGCGGTTCAGGAGGAGCCCGGGCCCATCGGTACGTGAAAGGCACAGGCACATGTGACCCGGACAGACACATTCCTCTAGAGCAGTGCCAACACTGGGAGCAAAAATGAAGACTGTCAGAAATGGTTAGCTCTAGATGACTTTGTCACGCTTAAGTTTAAGCAGCAGTTAAATAAGAAAGGCCAGGTAAAGGGTCCAGGCCCAGGACCTGATTGGAGGCTTGTGCCTGAAGTTGGGTGCTACCTCCTAAGCTACACCCATTGCCAGCTGCCACAGGCCTACAGGCTCCACTGGCCTCACAGCTTCGTGACAGCAATCTTCAGACTGGGAAGAAGGCCATGGAGTGCATGTGCCACACAGGGTGGGCATTAGACAGAAAGTACCTGATGTTCCAAGGCTTATGTGGATGCCCAAGAGGCCAGCCAAGGTCATGCTCAGGTTCACAGGGAAGTCAATCTGCCTGATGTTTGCCCTCTCTCCCTCTCTCTCTCACATATGCGCACACACACAGAGAAGTTACTACAACACCATTTGATCCTAAGCTGGGTGGGGCTCTGCCTTCACATGGCAGGCCAGATGTGGCATCCCAGGAATTCAAGCAAGACCTGGGCAAAGCAGGCAGGAGCTATAGGTCTGGACAGGTGTGAGTCAGATCCAGAAAGGTGAGCCAGAAGAGAGATTCAACCAGTGTGTGCAAGGCCAGACACAGAACCAGATGCTGGGGACCGAGGGCACAGCTCAAGATTCCCCAGCAGCATCAAAGCGAAGTAGAGTTGAGGGACTGGGCAGCAGAAGCATCAACAGTGCAAGCAGAGAGGGGGACAAGGAGGCTCAACACATGAGGCCAGGCTGACAGCAGCTCACGCAACAGCTCTCTGCTCTTTATTCCCAGCTTCCTGGGGTCATGTAATTCATCCTCTCAGTCCGACTCCTCATCGTGAAAACATAACGGATTATATCTCATTACTGGCAACTAATTGAGGAAGAGTGCCTCCAAGAATGACGGCTGCTGTGTGACAGGCCCTTGATAAACACCAGTTTACTTTGACTAAGCTAATTTCCTTTTGTTAATGTGGCACTCTCTGCTTATAATTAGGATCGATGTCTGAGTGAGAGACCCACTGAGGGGCCCAGACCAGAGCAACACCTGGGAGCCTCACAGTAACTTCTGGAATTCATTAAAGTCATTGGCAAACATAGTGAGCACCCCCCAAAGAAGGTCAACAACTTCAGAGTGGAAGTTCTCTCCTCCCTTCAGAGAAAGGTACCTCCTACTTTGATGACCTGTTCTTTCCACTGGGATCTCACTCACAGAGATCTTTCATTTAGGTCATTTTTTTTTTTTTTTTTTTTTTTGCCAGAGTGTCTTGGCTTTCCATGCCTGAAATACTCTCATGGGCTTTTCAGCCGGATCCGCATGCCTTAAGGGCTGATTCTGAGGCCAGAGTGCTGTTTAGGACATCCCTTGTCTAAATATGATCAGAGTCGGTGAAATCAAAAGGCTTCCATAGCCTTGGCAATTCATGACAAGAGCCTAGGGTGATTACTGATGCCATAAACAAGAGTGTCAATTTGTTAAGTCAACAACAGGAGTCACTGTGCACTCATTCCTCATGTAGGATCTCTGTCCTTAATATGCTGTACATTGTGATTTAATGCTATAACTAGTACTCAAACAATATTTTTCACTTTGTGTTTTTATGTGGGTGCAAACTGTTGATATCTTTACTTAATATATGCTAAACTGATCTTCTGTATATAAAGAGAATTGAAAATGAATCTTGATGTGAATGGAAGGGAAGAGGGAGCAGGAAAGGGGAGGGTTGCAGGTGGGAGAGAAGTTATGGTGGGGGGGAAGCCATTGTAATCCATAAGCTGTACTTTGGAAATTTATATTCATTAAATAAAAGTTAAAAAAAAAGAAGGTCAACAACTTCAGGTTTGAGATGAAAATGTAGATTTGTATCCAATGTAATTCACATGTGAGACCTGATGAGATGGGAAAATTTCTACACCAAGGTTTCATGACAATGTGAGTTGTCAGACAGCTTGGGAATTTTAGCAGAAGACATATGGCCAGAGCCTGGGGTCACAGTGCAGTCTCAATGCCATTTTAACATCTAAGTCGGCCATGTATAGCCATGTACTGCACAATCACTACCTGCACACACACATAAGAACTTCCAGGAAGTTCTTTTGAAAGCTTTCAAACTCCTGTTTTTTTAGGCTGATCTTATGACAAAGCTTATTCATCTGAAATCATTTAGAATCTATTTGCTAATGTAACCTCTATTAAACATGAGATGTAATCCAAGATCCACTTATTCAGAAAAGTTGTGTATGGAGAGACAATGGGTTTTCTTCTTTCTTGCTGGGATGGAGAATGGCAGGGTTTCAAGCCACTCAGAGAAAACTGCTCCTGATATTGTGCAGCTGACAATGGATTTCCAAAGAATGAAGCTCAGGAGATCCAGAAGTTGCATCCTTCTAATGAGTTTGCCTACAGAATGCCAGCTGCAGAAGCATGGTGACCTCCACCTGGCTTCATTCCATCTCTGGCCATTGGTTTAAGTGGTCAGGAGCACCATGGCCACTGAAGACTAAAAACAGTCTTCTTATTTTGTGTTTTATAAGGAGGTTGTATAGGATGAGTTTTCCAAACCTGACGAAATGCTGAAGTGGTTAAATATTAAGAACAGGGTGTACCTACACAGTATGATCTTGCCCGTCAAATCCTGCCGTAGACGAATAGTTACCGGGGTCTGTACCTCCAGATTCTGATACAAAGACAGGGGTTGTGTGGGAGTGTAGCATGCATCACATTAACTCAGAAACTGAGTCGTTACGCCACCCCATCTAGAGAACCCAGACTTCTGCTTCCTACTACATTGATCTCTCATTCAGAGTGATGCGTTGCAGAAACATGTTCCACTTCAGGACAGTTACTGTGGGAGAGCTCTGTGCTGTGGCAGACCTCAGGGACTACATCTGCTCCTCTGCGTACAGCTCACACAGACCAAACTCTGGACTGTGGCTGTCTGCTCACAAGAAGAGAAGAAGTGAAAGCCCCTGGAGGAGGAACAGAAATGTAGGGGACTGTCCTGAAAAGCTGATCATCGGAGAGTGAAGCTGAGTGTTTGCTATACCATCCGAGCAAACACCAATTTGAAAATTTGACTTGCCACATTTTATGTCTGTTTCTGAAGGGAAGCAAAGATCATTTAACAAATACGGCATAGCACCAAAAGATGGATTGATTCCTAAGCAAAAGAAAAATTCCTCTCTGGACAGACACCTCAGAGCCACACAAAGAGGTTGAATTTCTTCCATTTCTTAGCACCGGGAGCCTTGTTTCACAATCTGTGGCACTGAGATCATTGCATTACTTCTCTCACAGGACAGTTTGGGAAGTACCCTCAGTACTCCAGGTGGGGCTCCTAGGACAGTGCATTGTGGGTCATTAGAACTCAACAACTGCCAGCTAAGTACCATAATTGCTGTCTTATTGATTTTCTTTGGGAGACAACAAAAGTGCTGACCTGTGACATTCTTTCAACAATCAAAACTGTGTTATTTTTCAATTTCTGTGATGTTTTCCAATTGAAAGTGCACCTCATCAACAAAAGTTCGTTCAAGCATCACAGCATCAGCTTTAACTTGGAAAGGAGTGTCCTTTTCCCTGTGATTTTAAGTGAGAGTGTATGGGAAAAACAACATCATCTACACTGAGGGAGTTCTCTCAAAACAGCAAATCAAAAGTAGCATCAAACTAGAAAATGAGCTCAGAGAGCAGTCTCTGGCACAGCCTCCACTATGCAATGAAAAGCTCATGTTCATCCATCAAGGAGGCTACTGAAACTAAACAATGGGAATAAATTAGGATCGATTTTACTTACTGAGTTTCTCAGAGCTCTTTCTGCAACACAGAGAAGTTTCCAGAATCCTGTGGTAGCACAGGCAAGCAGGGAGACATTTCAGCACTTATCTGGGAGTTAGAAGGGCCTGGCCTTCCATCTAGCCCCAGCATGTTTTAGCTTTGTGACTTTAAGCAAGTTAATTTACGTCTTCTCAAAATTTATAATGTTTTCCCTTGTATAAAATGGGTATGACACAATTCATAAGTTTGCTGCAAAGACTGAAGTAGATCATTTGTATAAAGCATACAACACATTACACACCACTTTGTGGTAGTCTCCACAGTAATTTTATTATTTTATAATCAAACATAAAATGAAGAGGCTTTAAAAAAAAAAAAAGAAGCCAAGATTCCTAGTCCAAAAAACCACTGTATAAACCAAGACATTAGGGAGACCCTTTTTGCTACATGTAGCCTCTTGTCTGTGGGGACTGAAATATTCAGGAGCCCCAAACCCTGTTTGTACCTCCCCCGGCATCACAGATACGACTTTGCACACAGCAGTGCTGTGACCCTTACAGTATGTTTTATAGGCCATGAGAATTTCAGCCCAAGCAGTAGTAATTGTGAAAACTTCCATTCCTCGAATATGTTAAATGAAATTGGAAGATGTATTAAAGGGTGGGAGGTGGAAGGAAACACTCACGTCTGGTGTGGGGGCTCATAAGTTACCTCCTTTTGTGTTCAATGCAACAGGACAAGTCTTGTGGCTCTGATCTTGCTCAGGCCCAAAAATTCAGTCACAAAGTTGCCCATTGTTGAAAGGGTGAGTTTGAGATTAGAAAGCTGGTTTCTTTTTCTTTCTTTTTTTTTTTTTAAGATTTATTTATTTGAAAGTCAGAGGCAGAGAGAGAGAGAGAGAGAGAGAGAGAGAGAGAGAGATTTTCCATTCACTGGTTCCTTCCCCAGATGGCTGCAATAGCCAGGGCTTTGCCAGACCAAAGCCAGGAACCGGGAATTTCATTTGATTTTCCAATGTGGGTGCAGAGGCCCAAACACTTGGGCCATCTGCCGCTGCTTTTCCTGGGCCGTTAACAGAGAGCTGGATTGGAAGTAAAGAAGCCAGGGCAAGCACTGACACCCATATAGAATGCTGGTTTGCAGGTGCCAGCTTCGCCTGCTAGGCCACAATGCTGACCCCTAGAAAGCTGGTTCCTAAGCAACAAAACTGCAGAGGTGAGTGTCTTTTACTATTTTCTCACCCAAGATCATAATCAGATGATTGTAAAACGTGCAGCTTCAAGTCACATCTTAAGGGAGCAAGATGCCGTGTGTGCATTGAAAGAAGCTCCCTTTGACCCATCTTTTAACCCTTCTCCTTCCATGGTGGCCAACATGGCTCATCTTCTGCTAGCTCCTTACATCTCTGAGTCCCCTCTGTCTGGCTTCATAGCATCCTCCACCTCCCCCACCTCCAGCCCCCAGCAGACTTAGGTTCCCCTGGGCTAGGCTGGGCCAGGTGCTGCTGCTGCACTGAGTGCTGAGATGTAGTCCAGGGGAAAGATGAGACCCAGAATACTTCAGCCATGAGGTGCCAGGGAGAGCATCACAGGGTCTGATGAGTTCAAGGAGTGAGCAAGATCATGCAACTCTGCAGGCCCTGGGAAGTATCTGCATTTACTCCATGAGAAACCTAAGTCACACTCTGACCCCCTTCTGGATCTGTGGTCTGTGTGGCAATTGCTCAGATCTCTGGACGGAATATCCATTTGTCCCCTGAATGTCTACTTTTGGATTATCCCAGTAGTGTGCAAGTTTATTAATTTATTCCCTCACCCCAAAGCAACTTCTGCCCCCTCTTCCTTTATTAATTTCTTTTTAAATTACTTATGTTCTATCTGTTAACAATTCTGTCAGTCATCTGGTGGCATAAGCAAAAAATACTGGAGTTATTTTCATGGTTTCTTGTCTGCACCCCATACTGAAATATCACCCGGTGCCTTTGATTTTAATGCAGACAATGATCCACAGTCTTGCTTGTCTTGCCTCTACATTAGCACATGTCCAATGCTAGATTGTGATGAGGTCTAGAGTTGGAGCACGGGATGACCAGGCACAAGTCCACAACATTCCTGTTCCTGCCTTGGCCCTGGCCCAGGCGCTCCTTGGAACAATGAGTTCCCACCGAATCCACACCTGAAGTTTGTAGCTGCACCTGCACACCTGCTACCACCCAGTTCTCCTGCCCCAGCCCCTGCTTTTGTAAAACCTCAGCATTTCTCAAACATACCATGACCATGCAGGCACTTCCTTGTACTAACCAGCTTCTGTACCTAGGATTCCATTCTAGTGATGTTACTGTTGGTTACTAACTTTTGATTTAGTGTCTGTCTTAATTTTGACAACTTGACCTCTCTTGTAAATACTACTATTATCTCCCTCTCAGAAATGAAGAGACTGAGACAGAAGGATTCGGCAAATTCCCCGAGCCCTGGGGATTAGTAAGAGGGAGAGTTCAGACTCCAGCCTGGGCAGCCCATTCGGCGTACCAGTACGTTAACCCTGTGCTACCTCCTTTCCAACGACGTCAGCCAGCTCCCATACACCCTCCACACCCACATGCTACTTCTGAAAAATTTGGAATTCTGCCTTCTGCTTTATTACCGCTATCAAATGACATCAAGTTACCATTCTTATGTGTTTAATCCCCACCAATATGGGCTTGTAAAAGAATTTCAACCTTCCCAGTCTTAAAGGCAATGGCCCAAATCTCTAGCTTAGAAGAATCAAGTAATGTTTATTGAAGTGACTGAATGCAGAGCTGTATTATAAATAAGTACCAAAGGAATGAAGTGACACTCATTCAAATCTATTTCCCCAGATCTGATGGGCAGACCCTGTTGACTGGAGGTTTTGGTTTTCCCTTTGACTCCGGTTCCCTACAGGGTAGTCTCTGTTTCTGTTTTCTCTCTCTTGTTTTTTGTTTTTTCAGAAAATATGGCTTTGCATCCTGGTCTGTGAAATCCAGAAAGGAACATAAATGTGGATAGAATAATTAAGTTTCGGTTGTAATGCTGATGTCGCATATAGAGATGGAGACCGTGGGTTGCTGTTATGACCCAGAAACACCACTGAACAGCTGCAAGGCACTCCTCCCCTCCCTCCCTGCGCTCAGCACCACTCCTGCTCAGGACTTCACTCTCCCAGCACCACGCCCACCACCTGGAATGTCCCTCTTTCCCAGGGTCATAAAGCTCACTCCCTCCTGCTTCGAAGCACTCAGGAAGGGCCAGCTCTTCAGCCCTGGAACTCTTTCCCACTGAGAGCTCAGATGGCAACTCCCTCATGCAAAGAAGTGACTCATGCTTGGGAGTGGGAGAATTTGCTCATTACAAAACCCTAAAGGAGAGCAATTCTCTTCGGTGTAAGTAATAACTTGTTTCTTGTTTCAAGGGCTTTGACCATGGAGTGTGGTCATCTCATCATTTGCACATTCCCAGATACAGTCAGTTCTGCCTAAATTCTGTTTTATTTTATTTTATTTTATTTTTCTTGACAGGCAGAGTGGACAGTGAGAGAGAGAGACAGAGAGAAAGGTCTTCCTTTGCCGTTGGTTCACCCTCCAATGGCCACTGTGGTCGGCGTGCTACGGCCGGCACACTGCACTGATCCGAAGCCAGGAGCCAGGTGCTTCTCCTGGTCTCCCATGGGGTGCAGGGCCCAAGCACTTGGGTCATCCTCCACTGCGCTCCCGGCCGACAGCAGAGAGCTGGCCTGGAAGAGGAGCAACCAGGACAGAATCCAGCGCCCCGACCGGGACTAGAACCCAGTGTGCCAGCGCCGCAGGTGGAGGATTAGCCTATTGAGCCGCGGCACCATCCTAAATTCTATTTAGAACAAAAGATCCTAGTGGGCCAGGATTATGTTGTTTAGGTGGTCATTTGTCTTGGATGAGCAGTGAGTGAGTTTTGCCTAACTGTGCTACATTGCATTTTATTTCCTATTGGCTGTGATGGATTTATCCAGGAAAAAAAGGAGTAGACCACTGCACCATAGGCTTTCCTTTGTGTTATTTGCCTAAATATTTCAGCTTTTTGGAAATAATTTATACTACCACACCCAATTTTCTTTCAAAGTACTTGTTTACTTGTCTACTTTCTCTATATGGTATTATAAAATGGTTAAAAATGAAAGAAAATGGAAATTACAGAACCACTTCTCATAGAAACACAGGTAAATATCTTTCTGCAGTGTAAAGAAATGCAAAGATGAGCACACAGTCTGCGGAGTTCGTTTACTCCTGGTCTGTTGTAAAGAGCAGGTGCAAAGCCAGCTGGCTCTTGCCAACACTCGTCTCGCACACCGTCACAGAAATGATTGAGTGCCTATCTTAATAACCTACAGATAGTGGTAGTAAAGTAGAAGTAATTGATGATAAACATCTTAAGGGGTTGAATTCTTTCTGTCTTTGTCCCTGAAACATTGATGACAGAAACAGGATTTATTAAGACTTTTCCAACCCAACATAACCAGCAGGGCCAGGTACTCCCTAAACAAGGGATGCCTAATACTGCCAGAGGGTTCCACTTCCAGAATTTCTAACTATACTGGGATTATTCAAGGGGATTTTTGGGGTAGGGGTTTTTATGGAGCAAGCTATTCCCATCTGGGATGAAAGTTCACTATAGCATTATTCATAATATTAAGTAAGACAAATTCTTATGACCTAGGTTTCTAAATTGCATTATTCCGTGTAAAATATAGGCTGCACATGTGTCAATGAACATAATGTGCCTTCATCACAAGAGAGCATGGCGCCTCGCAACTGTGGTGCACATCTTGGTAATTCCTGCTGTTGCCAGCATCCCGCCTGTTCACACAAGCCACTGACGCTGGGCAAACACCGAGCACCTCTGCTGTCCCCTAGTGCATGGCCTGGGACCATGGAAATGTTTTAGGAGAGACCCTCATGAGAATGTCTCTTATTCTCGCAGCCAATCATGAGGAACCAAATTAATCTGAGTGAATGAAACAAAACACATCTTACAGATTGAATGCCACCTGAACTGGTATCTGATTTCAGAAACACACATTTAAGTTAATACCCATGCCTACGTGGTTCCCCCCCTGGTGCTGAAACCCTGGCACAGTTCACACAACAAGACTTTTTATGCTATTCTTCCTTCTTCCCCTCTGACTCTGAGATGTGACTTTCTAAACTAGCGTGGCGATCTGTTTCTCATCTAAATGCTCGCTACCTGGAGGAATGATCTAGAAGACATTTGGGACACAAAGGCTGTGAGAAGCCAGCAGTGTGCCTGCCTAGCTTGTCAAGGGCAGGGGGTGTCACAAAATGGAACTGCCTTATGGCCGTGTAGAATTATAGTCACCACACCTCCCAGTCTTCTGGCACGGAGCTGCTTGATACCTAAGTCCAAGAATAGTCACGCAGACTGGCCCTTGCACTCTTAAAAGTGTTTTGCTTTTGATAATTCCTCGTAAGTCAACCATAATTGCAGGAAGCACCGATAACATTTCCTCTGAATTGTCAGTTAAGGACCAAAGTTCACTGAATCGTAGCGTACCTTTTTTAGGAAGGCTAGAGAAGTACACAAAAGGATTTTCTAACAGATTCAACTAGGTCGCGAAAGAGAAAATTTGTAGCCAATGGGTAAGCCTCAGTTATCTGGAGATTCACTTCTGCGGAACACGTGAGTCCCAGAAGTTGTCGTATTAATGATGTGTCATTGCAACAAGCTCACATTCTGCTATCATTTTTCTTCCTACCTCATGACTGTGGTTTTAGATAAGTTTTATTGCTCTCTTGGCTTTAATATGTCATGTTCTTCTCTGTGCCCTTTCCTGTCCAAATTTCTCTACCTTTCATGTGGCTGGAGACGAGGGCTCATCCTGGAGTCGCCGCGTCGTCATCTCACACCAAATAAAACCACTTCACACACAGCCAGGCCTGACAGAAGGCAGGCATATTGGTGGCTTTCTGCAAATGTTACATCATAATGACAAAAGCACACGCGACTTGAGAGAGAAACTAACAGACCTCGCTTGCCATCTGGTTCCCAGGAAACACCAGCAGCCACATTTCCTTTGAAGAAGCGAAGTGTCTTCGCTAGGGACCAGGCTGGCTTTCTACTTGATCGTATTGGTTTTACTTCTTTTTCTGTCACTTTGCTCGTACTTCAAGTGCTTTGGGTTTCCAATTAAGCTAAGATTTATGGTTTGTTGAAATATTCTTGTTCATATGCCTTTGCTCTGTCTCCTCTAAAGGGTTATAGGCGACTTCACTTAATGCCATTCAAGGGAGGGAGCGTCAGTGTGAGCTGTTACGAGCACAAATCCCATATTTCACTCCGTGTTATTTTTAGCAGGCTATGAATGTTTGTGGGCTTCACCATCCACATGCAGAAGTCCATGAGCCATGAGCTTGTTCCTCTCGTCAAAATAACAAAAACAACAACAACAAAAAAATGTACACTTCTAACGGCTCCATTTTTTTTTAATGCAGGACATAAGGAGATGAAAATCAAGCTATGCACTAAGGAACAAAACAACAGAGAGCAGTTGCAGAGATAAAGATAACAGAGACCCTGCACTTCACTACGGCAAGAACTCAGGGATGGTGCTATTCTGAGTCTTTCCCTGTGTAACTGGCATAGTTGCCCCATTTTTTAAAAATCAATATGATTCATATTTCATTAAAGTAGAGGCAGAATTCGCATTTGTATCTTAATGAGGAATGATCACATATTTTTCCATAGTAAACACTTTTGAAGTTGGTGATTAAAAGAAGCCATAACAAAAAAAAAAATGTGCCACCTTAATAGTTTTCAAGTGTACAGTTCAGTAGTGCTAGGTGTGTATATTGTCCTGAAACCAATCTTCAGCACTTTTTCAACTGCCTGCTCCTCCCTTCTCCCAGTCCCAATAATTGTACTTTCTGTCTCCATGAGTTTGACTACTCCAGGCCCTTCACATAAATGCAACCATTGCAGTCTCTGTGCTTCCTTGACTGGCTTATTTCATTAGCATAACGTCCTCAGGTGTATCCATTTTATAGTATATGTCCAAATGTGCTTCCTTCTTAAGGCTGAATAAAATTCCATTATAGATCACATCACATTTTCTCATATTCCTTCATCTGTCAATGAACACCTATTGCTGCTACACATAACACTTTTATGGTCAGTGTTTGCACAAATATTTCTTCCAGAGCCTGCTTCAAATTCCTTTGCATATATACCCTAGAAATGGAATTGCTGTATCACATCATAATTCTATTTTAAATTTTTATTTATTTATTTGAGAGGCAGAGGGAGGGAGAGCAAGATCTCCCATCCATTGGTTCACTCTCTAGATGTCTGCAACAACTAGGGCTGAGCCAGACCAAAGTCTGGAGACAGGAAATCAACCTGGGTCTCCCACATGGGTGGCAGGGACTCAAATCCTTGTGTCACCAACTGCTGTCTCCCAGGATTTGCTTTAGCAAGAAGGTGGAATGAGGAGTGGATCCAGGAGCTCAATCTGGGATGCTGGTGCCCCCACGACATCTTAACCACAAGACAAATGCCTGCTCCTATTTTTAACATTTTGAGGAACAGCCATGCTATTATCCCTGGCAGCTGCACCAATTTACAGACCCAGCAAGACAGTATACAGGGTTCAGATTTCTCTACTTCCTTGCCAATGCTTATTTTCTGATTCTTTTTTAAAAATAGTTACTTTCTCATTGTGGTTCTGATTAAATTTCCCCAATTATTAAAGATGTTGAGCATCTTTTCATGTTCACTGGCCATTGTGTCTTCTTCAGAAAAATAGTAGTGATTTTCACAAGTTCTCTATTCTGCATGTTAACCCCTTGTCAGATACATCATATCAAAATTCTCTCCGATTTCATTCTATTGTTGGGGGTCCCTTGATTCAAAAAAGTTTTCAATTTTGATGTAGTCCAATTGATCACTTTTATTTCTGTTGCCCATTGTCCACATTTTAAGAAGACTGAGTGAAATTCAATTTATGGAAACTAAATGGATTTCTTTCCTAAAGTCAGTGTTATTCAGAGGCAGAGATGGAATTTGAATCCATGTCTAACTGCGATTGAATTTTAGATGCTTTGTACTGTAATTGCTGGATTCCGAAAAAAGTATCTATAAGAAATCAGACTCACAAGGAGGAAAAAAGGAACAAGAAGACAGATATGAGTAGTGAATGATGAAGTAGAAAGAACCATGTGCTAGAGTGTTCACTAGAGCATTGTTTATATTAGGAAATTTTCTAAGTGCTCAACAATTGAACCAGGTAAGTACAGACATTGGCTGGATAATGCGTCATGAGTAAAAGTGATCCTATGGGAAATGCACCGAAGGTCACTTTGGGTGCCAGATCCACTCAGCGCCTCCCTTTTGTGTCTCAGCACTGTCAGGGATTGGTCACCAGCAGCCAGTCAACACACTCCCTTCATCCCTTGTCACAAGCTTGATTCAGAAAGTAAATTGAGCAGCAAAGTAAGTACAGGGCCCTCGTCACTCACAAGGCTGGATATAGGGATTACTCCAGAGTAACAATGAGACTGACACTGGTCCAATCAGAATGAAAGAATCACTCGTCCTTTCTCAGTTCCATGTCAATTACTTCTCCTTATTAGGACAACTGTGTCCTTATTACTTGCAGCTGAATACACTGTATGGCTTACAACTGACTTAGAAAAACACTGATGGTATACTGCTAAGGAAAAAAATGAAAGGTCAAAAAATTTAAATAACACATAGTATATGGATGCCAAGTATCTCTTATTGTATCATACAAATTCACATAGAAAACAAGATTAAAAGTTTATATATATATATCAAAAATATTATCCATGCCTGAAGAGGTAAAATTTTATGATTTTTGTTCTATATTTCAAAAACCTTCAACAGTGGGGATGTGTTTACTTTGTGAGTAGTGGTAAAACCAGATATCTTCTAGAGCATGTGTGTTCCCATTTACATTACAAATTCAACTAGTCTAGACTGAGAAATAAAATAACTCACCCAAGGCTATTCAGGGAGCTGGATGACAGAAGCTGGACAGAACCCAGGCTCCATGCTCTGCCATTTATCCCATTCTCCATAGCCTTGACTCTAGTTCACATCCAGGACTACAAGCCAATCTTCCACCAAAAAAAAAAAAAAAAAAAAAAAAAACCACACAAAAAACCTTAATCAGTCATTTTCCAATAAAACAGAATTAGCCTCAGCATTTATAAAAATGCCAAATGAATAAAAAATTTACAAATTATGGAATCTGCCAATTATCATTGGATCTACCAGGATATGTTAGCACTAGTGCTCTGTGAATGGTCGCTGAGTCAACCTTGGAGCTATGGGTTTATTTTCTGAGATGGCAAAATCCCCAACTCGCCAGTGTGTGGCTAGACTTGATGAGGATGATGGACACACATGTTGGGAGAAGACAGGGAAGAACCTGAGAGCCACGTTGAGAAGGGTAGAACAGGTACAATTCTGGCAGGTGGGCACAATCCACACACCTTGGTGGGATATGAGGTAGGCTGCAAAATGAGCTTCAACCATGGGACAGGCAATCATCAACTCTACAATACGAAGGAACCCTGCAGCTCCAAAAGAGGCCAACAAGAAGAAGCCAGTGTCCAAGTACTGGGGACAGGGGCCTATCAAGAATGACATCCCGGCAAAGAGGAACAAGATGAAAATTCTATCAAAGGAAGGTATGGAGTGGGAGTGACAGGGAAATCTAGGTAATAAGAAAAGTTTGTGAGCTCAGGTGAGTAACAACAGGCCAGTACTCATGGGGCACACAATCAATGGGGCTGGGAAAGTGTTGGCACTACTGGTTCTCAAATGTCTTTTGTAAAGTTTTATTAATTTATTTTCATTTTATTTGAAAAGCATAGAGACAGAGAAAGAAAACATAGAGCAATCTTCCATTCACCTGTTCACTTTCCAAATACCCACAACAACTAAGGCTGGGTCAGACATAAGCCAGGAGTCTGGAACTCAACCAGGGTCTCCCATATGAGTGGCAAGGACCCAAGCACTGGAGCCGTTGCCTGCTGCTCCCAGGATGTGAGTAGCAGGAAGCAAGGGCATAAGAGAAGGAGCCAGGAGACAGATGTGTACCCCACAGCTGTGCCAATCACCCACCCTGAAATGGCTTCCTTATAGTGTTCTCAGGTAGGGATTATCTCCCACTGCTCGGCTCCCCTAGGCCTGATGCAATACTGGTTACCTGTTGAAGCTGCAGAGATTACCTTAGCTAAGACCCCACCTTATTGATTGTGTACAAAATGAGCCGACACAATGGAGTCATCTTTGTCCCTTTGGAGGAGACCACAAATGGCTTTTTTGTTCCAAATATGCTAAGTTCTCTCTTCCATTACCCCAGGTTCAGTATCCAAGTGTCTGCTCTAAGAGGAGAAATGGCACAAGCACGGTTTTGTCCCAGTGCACGCACACTGTTTTCTGAGATAACTTAGTGAATCCAGAGAGCTGAGGGCAGTTCTGCATTCTGATACTTCTCAAGGGTGCGGCCACCAAAGAGAGCTCAGTTTCACACCGGCTGGTAGAAGAATAACATCCTGTGCCCTACAGTGGGAGAGGGGCCGGCCTTTGATCCGGAGTGCACTGACAGAGGATGAGTTGCCTCAGAAAGCACTCTGCACGTAGGGTCAGAAGAAGGAAGCAGAGGGCTAAAAATGGCAGGGGGCCACACATGTATCCCTGTCCATATGGGGCTTCCTGAAACAACAGTCCAGGAGACCAGAATAGGTGGCGTGCAGGCTTTCTAAAATTACACGAGCAGTCAGGTAAGCGTCACACACTCACCTCGAGCTAGCACAATCCCGCCTCGTTTCTCACAGATACTGACACCCAGGCAGAAGATACTGTGTTTGCTTCAGTTAAAAGCAATGAAATCATTTCTGGAAGTAAATGTAAAATCTCTAGGGGAGAAAAAAGAAAAAAAAAAAAGAACTTCAGGTCTCTTTTTTTGGATTTTTTTGTTTATTTGTTTGGTTCTGGAAATCAGTTTTGCAAGGCAATAATTTGGGGTCTTGGTTTTGATTTTTCAGCCCTGTGAGGTTTTTCCATATCTTTCCCTTTAAGTAGCTGGTTTTCCCACTATGGCCACAAAGTTGTCCCTAGAGAAATGCTGGAAGGAGGGTTTATTTGGGCAGCTGCGGGCAAAGCCCCTTGAACTGCTCGGGGTTGCAAGATCCAACTTTTTCCACTTCAACTGCCACCTCTGCCAGTCGCTTCCTTGCAGAGTTCTGTCCCCTTAGCACAGCACCTCTGCCTCTGTCATTCCTCCCCAGCCAATTCCCCACAAAGGCACTCCTGAGAATTAACTAGGCTGCCTACTCGGGAGTTTGTCTGTGCTCTTATCCCAGTGTTTAATAACAGCACTTCTGTTGTCCTTATGTTGAAGGTTCTCTTCTTTTAATGACATACAACACCATGCTTTCTAGAGTGTCTTCTTAAATGTCCTTGAACAAGCAAATTGAATTTTTAAATGTTAAATAAAAATAGTATAGTGTACAGAAGATATGGGAAACTTCTCACAGTGGCATGCTGTACCTGAAGTTTGGGAGTTTGAATTAAAATGCTGAGCACTTAGGTGATGGAGAGAACTGGTTACAAGGAACAAAATGGGCATGAAAATTAACAGCAGCCCAAGTTCAAGTTCACGCACAGTGTACTCTAACTGCTGTCAGTGCTGGTCCTGCAGCACTGATTTCTTCTAGGAACAGCGGGGCGTTTCTTCATCTGTTTAATGAGAGCCAGGCACACCCTCCCCGGTTTCTCAGCAACGCTCATGTCTCCCTGCTGGTCTGTTCTGCTGGGATTCCTATCCACCAATTTCCTACCACAACAGATGGAAGATGCCGCTCCCAGACTGATCAAGGCTGGAAACCACTGACCCAATGGAGGGCTTGTGAAAGAGCGAACCACCGAGAGCAGGAAGAGGTGAGCCTCGCTGGGAAACTCGCAATTAGTGAAAAAAAAAATCGCAGTGTCTTGGAGACATAGCTTTTAGGGGATCAGGCAGAGTTGCTGCCTTTCCACTGTGGCTCCTGCTCATCTGTCCTTCCTAGCTCTCTTAACCACCTCCGCCCCCTGCTTGTTTGCCCATTTCCCTTCCTTCCATCAATATCTTCCCAATCCTATGATGTATCATCTATTTGCAGATTTATTCATGCCATTTAATTACTTTTTATGTTAATTCCGCTCCAATACCAAGACCATACTGGGATTTTCAGGCATCCAAAACCACAATACATGTTAATTGCCCACAAAATTGCTACCAAATACAATGAGTCAGAAAGCTACTGAGTATTCACCAGATTCTATTAAATCTAATTATCTGAGATCCTTTGAATTACAATGAGATTGTCATAGTTAAAAACATGGGGTAGTGAATAGTTAATTTGTTAATTTCTAAAATGCTATTAATTTTACATGGTGCTGTATTGGCTTAGCTATACAATCTGGTCAATTCACATTCTGCTACCTGGAAGGCAAGCTCTTCAGTAAAAGTAAAGTCATTCCTACTTCTTTCTTCAGTATCTTTCTACCAGAGACCAATTGTCAAAATGTAAGCAACCCCACGGGTCCCTGGGTGGGATTATGACAGATGTCTGAGGATGGTCTGAACTCTCGTTAATGAAACCCATGAATTCATAATTTTCAAAACGTTTCTTGCAAGTCATTCCTTCCTCTCAGTTGGTGGTCATCATTAACATGTACTGGCTCTATTCTGGATATTTATTGGGGCAAATTTTTTTTAAAGATTTATTTTATTTCTTTGAAAGAGAGAAGTAGAGACAGAGAGAGAAGTCTCCCATCCACTGGTTCACTGCCCAAATGGACGCAACAGCCGGAGCTGTGCCAATCCGAAGCTAGGAGCCAGGAGCTTCCTCCAGGTCTCCCACATGGGTGCAGTGGTCCAAGGACTTGGGCCATCTTCTACTGCTTTCCCAGGCCATAGCAGAGAGCTGGATCAGAAGAGGAACAGCCGGGACTAGAACCGGCACCCATATGGGAAGCCGGTGCTTCAGGCCAGGGCTTTAACCCACTGCGCCGCAGTGCTGGCCCCCGGGGCAAATTCTTGATTCCAGAATAGCCTCTTACTCACATGTGCAGGGAGAACAAGTAGACAAGGTTGGATTTTGTTGAAGATTCAATGACTTCCTACTATGGCGCTCAGCAAGTGTTTGTCAGCCCCGAATAAGCCCTGGAGAGATCCATTTAAAGAGAATGCTAACCTTCTCCAGGCACTGCTGCACCTCTGGAGCACTTTGGTGACTGGCCACGCACTAAGACATAGTCAAGGTCAGTGGATGCTGGAATGGGGCTTTGCTCTTTTCACATCATGTCAGCAGCTTCCTCTTTCAAGACAAAGCCTGTTCTCAGAGGATCAAACACACTGCCTCCAACAACTCTTTCCTCAGGGAAGAATCCAGGGAGCCAGGTGATCTTATTGCCCAGATGGAGACATGGCAACCACTGGGCCTGTGAGAAAGGACATGCTAAGTAGCCATGCCATGGTGCAATGTTTGGTTAACACAGCCCCTTTTGCTGGGCATACCCTTAAGGGTGAGTCATGCAATTTGTCTGGCCACCATGGTGCTGTGTACTGGGGGCAAAATCTGATGTCAGGTCCAATGGCAACCCCAGCTCTGGGATGTGTGGGTAATTTTTTTTTTTTTTGGACAGGCAGAGTTAGATGTGAAAGAGAGTGAGAGAGAGAAAGGTCTTCCTTCCGTTGGTTCACCCCCCAAATGGCCGTCATGGCAGGTGTACTGTGCTGATCCGAAGCCAGGAGCCAGGTGCTTCCTCCTGGTCTCCCATGCAGGTGCAGGGGCCAAGCACGTGGGCCATCCTCCACTGCCTTCCCAGGCCACAGCAGAGAGCTGGCCTGGAAGAGGAGCAACTGGGACAGAATCCGGCGCCCCAACCGGGACTAGAACCTGGGGTGCCGGTGCCACAGGCGGAGGATTAGCCTAGTGAGCCACGGCGCTGGCCATGTGGGTAATTTTTTAACCTTACTTGAGCCTCATTTTCTCATCTCTAAAAACAGTGATGAAATCCTTAATCCTTAAAACTCCTGAGCCAAGAAATATCAAATTGTACATTTCTCAATGGTTCTACCTTTCTTGCTCTGCCTTTATTTTGCTAGAATGTTGTTAGTAAAGAGGCAACCTATCTATCCACCACACGCATAAATCTGAAATAGCTGGAGCTTTTCAAAGAGACCAGAAAGCATTATCTCAATCTCTAGAAGGATGTCCTATAATCTTCTTGCAAGCTCTTTGCAGACACATTAAAATGCACATTATAAATTTCCACACTGGAAACCGTAGAGAGGATGCAGGTGAGACCTTGAGAAAGTCAGGGACTCGCAACAGATGACTGTGACAGAACCAGCAGAACTGAGACCAGAACTGGCATCTCCTGTCCCC
The DNA here is from genome assembly GCF_033115175.1 of Lepus europaeus. Classification (NCBI taxonomy): domain Eukaryota; kingdom Metazoa; phylum Chordata; class Mammalia; order Lagomorpha; family Leporidae; genus Lepus; species Lepus europaeus. The sequence continues at coordinate 6,748,832 of NC_084832.1, read as the reverse complement.
TGATGGAGCATCTCTTAAGTAGGCCTTGCTTCCTCCTCAATTAAGTGATATTTTTCTAGAAGAAAGGGAGCTGATGGGGGTTGGGGTGGGGGTGAGGGGTGGGGAGTGGGGGAGTTTGCCTGTAAGTTATTCCCCACCTTAGCGTGCACCCTTTCCATCCACACATGTGGAGCGTGGTCTGGTTGTGGGTTACTCCACAGCTGTCAGATAAATCAAAGACCCATATGCAAAGCCCAGCTCTCACAAAACCTCATCTGATGTGGTTTTGCAACCCTTGCTAGGGGACTTCGGGTCTAGAAAATAATGAATGGATTGTGCTGGAGACTAAGAATAGTATTTTCATATGTGACAAATATAATCCTTTAGGAAAAAACAGGACAATTTTCATGTCGCTTAGGAGAAAATATTGCTCATTTATAGCAGTCTTAGGTTTCCAGCAAACAAGAATTTGGTGCTATCTCTAAAACTCCTTCTTCTGTTATTAATGCAATAGGCCCTGACTCTGTCTGAGAGAAGCATATGTTGGAGAACACTCCAGAAGGAAACAGAATGGATGTGTTGAGGACACAGCACTTCTGGGGCAGGAAGCAGCACTAGTTACAAGGCAGTTTCTTTTTTGGAGGTGCTGGGGCAGGAAGTGGATCAGCAGCCCAGTTCACAAGCAGTGTGATCTCAAACAGCAAGTGCAATGCAAGCCCCACCTTTGATTCAACCCACAAAGCTTCTGTCACTGCTCACAGTGCTGAGAGATGAAAGTGGAACCAACCACCTATTATTATTATTATTATTATTATCACTATGATTCTTACAAGGTTCTAGATTTCCATTGAGTCAAAACTTTGTAATCATTCCAACAAGTCAAGGAAGACGATGTGTGAGTATAGGCAGCCAACCATATCGACACATCCACAAATTCAACCAACAGAATGGGAAATATATTTTTAAATTGTGTCTTTACTTTTTTTAACCTGATATTTTATTTATTATTTTTCAGACAACATATTTTTAAATTGGTATTATCATCAAGGCTTAATGCTCCACTAACTAAAGAGTTCAATGAGTAAAATTTAAAAAGACCACAGTTGAGCAGGAAAATACACAAGGGTTGTAAACAACAAGCATGTATAAATTTTTTTCTTGGCATCATTTCCCAAACAATACAGTATAGCATCTATTTACATGGGATTGATATTGTATTAGATACTCTAAGGACTCTAGAGATGTTAAAGGACTCAGGAGGATGTGTGGTTATATGTAAATGTGATGCCCCTTCTTAAGGGACTTGGGCATCCTCAGAGTTTGATGTCGGAGGGGTTCTGGAACAAATGCTCATGGATATCAAAGGACGGCTATTCTACTAGATATCCACAATTCGCCAATCTTATGTGTGACAGTCTCCCAGCCAAGGCAGGGTCAACACTAACTACTGAAAGTGATATCTCCCATCCAAGTACTAACCAGGCCCGACCCTGCTGAGCTTCCAAGACCAGAGGAGATCAGGTGCATTCAGGGTGGTATGGCCGTAGACTGAAAGTGATATCTCAACATCAACATGCAGTATCCCCAATTCCTCAACCACACCAATTCCTCAGAACGCACAAGGCAGGTTGAATAGACTCAAACTGTGGACAAAAATCCTGGGATGAGATCTGAAAACACAACTTTCATTCAGGAATGTCCCTAGGGAAACTCCACCTGGGAATCCATCAACTAAAGCTGTGTCCGAGTTACTTCATCATTAAAGAAAAAATTATCAGGAATTTTGACTTGGAATTACTTGAAATATTAAGATAAATCAAATTGTATATTCTGTTTAGTACACCAGAAAAAATAGTACTGGTAAATATGTTGGAAAGTGCCATTCCTTTGAAAAATCCTGCTAAGAATAATAGGTTTTGCATTATTGTATATATTTCCTAGGAAGACAGAGACTTAAGACAGCATCCAAACCTAGGCTGATCATAGGAAAAAAAAAATGTGTAGGGAGAGTAAGAAGGAAGGTGTTCAAGTTCAAAGCCACTTCCCCCATGAAGCTATTTTCTTTTCTTGTTCCAATTCTAAAAGAAAAAAAAAAAGTGGAGCAGACGGGCAGGGAGGCCTAAGAACAGGTGGTGGAGGCCTGGGTCCTGCGTGGCCCCGAGGCACCCCATAAGGAAGCATGTGTGTCCTTTCAGCGTTTTATTCACAGGTGCCCAGCGTTCAGCCTTCCCTTTGAAGTTTCCCACCCATTCCATGCAGGTGCGGGCAGCACCAGCAACAAGTCGCAGAGTGGGACTCACCAGCTCACTGATCCTCCCCAGAGGCAGTGCTGCCTTTGTACAAGGGCCCAGCCCTCTGCAGAATGACCCAAATCACAGGCAGCCTAAGCAGAAGGACCCTAATGACGAGCAGAGGCTCGCCTGGCAGAGGCTCGCTCCATTTGGCTGTCAGTAAGAGCTCCCTTGCTCAGGCTGCTGCAGGAGTCCCTGCCATCCCTAACCTAGTGGTGGAGAAGGCAAGACAGAGAGTCACCCACAGGAGCCCAATCTGCCCTTAGAGTCAATGTCTCATCTCTGCACGACAACAAAGAGAGACGGTACGTTAACCTCTCTATGTTCTCTTAAACACGTGGTTTATGCACGTGAAACCCACGCTTGCTTGCGGCCCAACCCAGTTTTCTCTGCACTGCCTCTGTAGAGCCTGCTTGATTTCCCTCAAAGTGCGGTGTGGATTCACAGACTGAAGTTCAGCCCCACAACCGGAAAAGTTATATTGCAGCTGACACAGGAGTCTAAAGAGAACGTTTAAGCCTGTGTCAAAGTTTAGCCTTTAAACTAGGTCATGATTTTGCCTTTTAAATATATATATGTATATATATTACTATATACAATAATACCTAAGACGACTATTTTGGAAAATAAGCTGTTTATATATAGACAGATTCATAATATTTTCTTAATAGTTCTGAGTTTTTATGGAGTTTTAATGTCTTTCACTGAATATTTTAAATACATAGTCAAATATCCCTTAACGCATTTAGGCAGAAAATGAAATCTTGTGTATATCATATTCATCTGCAACAAACAAAGTAAAAATACTTATTTTACTCTACTTCCTTTATTTACCATTTTTTAGTTCCAGTGTTTTAATACATGAAGATTCACAAAAAAACAAGAGTATCAGTAATCTATAGAAATGTTTTCTGCATGTAACAATTAGTTAAGTCAATCAATGACCTCATGTTTTTTCTACCATTTGAGCTAAACTGAATTCTTTGAAAACTTGGAAATGTTCAAGAATCCCACTTGTAAAAATATCCAAAGATTCTTAAGTTTGTACTGCAATGGCTGAGACCTATAATTAGCAGGAGACAGCCTTTTTCTTACTGCCATGTTTCTGACAGAAACAAAACCAGGAAGCACCTACCTAAGCAAACCCAGTCAATCCTGAAGGCGTTGGTAATCATTTCATTCAATCCAGACACTTCTCATTCATCAAAAATGTGAGAAACTTTGATTGACAAAACAAGGTGTTTCCCTTATTCAAGAGTAATGTCACAATGCATATTCTTTGATTTATCATTTTCTGCTGGGTATTGTGTTAACAGCAGTTCATTGTGGAAGCAACTGGTATTTTAGATGGCTTTCTTACTTTCAAAGAACTTGAAGAAAAGGGAAATGCTTAGATAGTTCATTTTGAGGCATTTAAAAAATTGGCCAGGATGCAAGACTGAAAAGAAATCTGGGAGGACATAATTAGGATTTATAAAGTCACTCATGCATTCATCTCTTGCACAGTTATATACTGAACATTTAACAAATGCCCACACCACTATTCCAGAAACCAGGGTACAGTTGTTTTAAATTATATATGTTCTTAAATTTCATAAACATGAGGATACTTCAAAACATCCTGGAAAATGGAATGATAAGTTTTTATCGATGCAAAGAGTTTTAAAATTCATGCATATGAGAAATCTTTAAAAGTTTCATGAAAATACATATTATGAAAAAAGTATGCATGGATTTTAACTTTTTTTGCATGAAAACACTGACCTTTTTAGTTCCATTTCCACAAACTTTTTGAAGTGCTTTCACATGTGCAGGTATGGGGAGAGGCAGAGGTCACTGCCAAAAACCAAACAAAGATACAGCATAAGAAGCTATATGGAAAAATAAAATAGTTTGGTATTATGAAGACTGGCAAAGCATGGACTGAGAAAGTCTGAAAGAGGTTTCAAGGTGATATTTTAACTTGGGTTCAATCTGATGTGAGAAAACATAGATGAGTTAAGTGGAGCCAGGGGGAGGGTCCTATAGCCATGATGCTCTTGTGTGCTTCAGGCCAGCATCAAAGGGTAGGTCACAGAAGAGGGTCATATTGGAAAGCCAGCTTATCAATGGTTCCTGGACACCAAGAATGACAGACAGCCTGGCTGTTACCTAGGTGCAGGGAAGAATGATTGGAGAGCTCCAGGAGACAGTAGAAAGGGGTAACACCTTCACTATGCTCTGTCAAATGCATCTTTCAGGAGGTACCGTTGGAGCAAATGCCTGCAAGAATGGATTCAGGCTTTCCCAGCGAGTGTAGCAAAGCATTTCCAGGCTTGGGAATCATATAGGTGCAGGATCCAGAGTAGAAAAGAATCTCAAGTGTTTGAGATCAGAAAGAGTCCATCTTTAGGTATCATATAAGAAGCATCACCGACTTGATGGCTTAAGACAACGGAATTTTATTCCTTTATTATCAAGGTGTCAAAGGGACTATGCTCCCTGAGATGCCGGGTGAAGCCCTTGCTTGTCTATTCCAGCTTCTGGAGAGGGTAGGTCAATGGATTCTTGACATTCCTTTCACTGTACCTGCACTGCTCCAATCTCTGCTTCCATCATCACATCGTGTTTGTTCTTCTGTGTCTGTGCATCAGTGAGGTCAGTTCCCCATTTTGTAAAGACAGTGATTGTATTGGATTGGGATACATCCTAGTAACTGAGCGCAATTTGTTAGTATCCATAAGGATCCTATTTTAAAATAAGATCATGCTCACATTCGGTGGAGCAGGGGAAGGCACAACTCAACCCACAGCAATGGACACCAGGGCAAGAGGTAGTGAAGAAGTTGCCTTGTGGCTAGTGGCAAGTAATCAGAATTTTATTGTAAGTGAATGAGGATCCTTTATATAAAGGAGTAACACCATACAATTCACATTTTTAATGTTCTCTAGATGCCACAGATGGACTAATTTGGTTGGAAGCAAGAGGAGAGCAAAGATGGGCAATAGGGGGCACTGCAGTGGGCCAGATTAAAAGGCTACAGGATTATAGGCGGAGAATCAATGAAATAGGGTTGGCACATATCTTGGAGAAAGAAGCAATGGGATTTGGCAATGGATTAGATATGAAGATAAGGGGCAGAGAACTGTCAGAGTTGACTCCTAGGTTTCTGACTTAATGTACTGGATATATAAAAGACTGGACAGTTTCTATCACAAATTAGCTCTGGAGGCAGGCACTTGATGCAATGGTTAACATTTCCCTTAGAACACCCTCATCCCATCTCACAGTAATTGGATTTGAGTCTAGGTTCCACTCTCCACTCCAGCTTCCTGCTAATGTGCACCTTGGGAGGCAGAAGACAATGGCTTAGGTTCCTACCACCCACGTATGAATCCTAGATGGAGTTCCTGGGTCCCAGCTTCAGGCCCAGTCCTGACTGTTTTGGCATTTGTGAACTCAAACAGAAGATGGGAGGTATCTCTTTCTATCTTTCTGCCTTTCGAAAACATGGGGAAAAAAAGAGCTCACTTTGGATGTGATAAAAGGAGATGTTTGTGAGATACTTGACAATACATTTGAGGCTAATAGATAAAGTACTATGAGATCAGGAGAAAGATCTGAACTGAAGATAAGAATTTGGGAATGCATGAAAAATCTAATTCTATTTTCATTTTAAACACCATCTAATATTAGCATGCTATTATTTCTACATATAATTGAGACTGAATACATGTTAGATAGGCCTAACATGACCAAAATATTTAAGATCCACTACAGCCCAGGAAGGCAACCTTCTGATGCAAAAAATTTAGTAATACGATTTTGTGGGGCCGGCACTGTGGTGCAGCAGGTTAACACCATGGCCTGAAGCGCTGGCATCCTATGTGGGCACTGGTTCGGGACCCGGCTACTCCATTTCCAATCCAGCTCTCTGCTATGGCCTGGGAAAGCAGCAGAAGATGGCCCAAGTCCTTGGGCCCCTGGACCCTCGTGGGAGGCCCAGAAGAGGCTCCTGGCTCCTGGCTTCGGATCAGCACAGCTCCGGCCTCTGCAGCCAGCTGGGGAGTGAACTAGCGAATGGAAGACCTCTCGCTTGCTCTCTCTGCCTCTCCTCTCTCTTTGTGTAACTCTGACTTTCAAATAAATAAATAAATCTTTAAAAAATTTTTTGTTTCTGGGACTCGTAAACTTAGTATCTGGTCTATAGCAAGTCTGAATATTTGTGCTAATATTGGGTGATTTCTTTATTGGTGTGCTAGTTGAGATGCATTTCAAATGGACTAAAAAGCAAAAAAGGATATTGCACTTATAAATACTATTAGACGAGGAAAAGATGATCGGCAAATTCTATCAGAAGTGGTTTTCATGAATTTTTAAAACCGTCTGAAAAATCACTGTGGTATATGGCTATCATTCTAAGTCATGGCTTTTCAGTAGCTTTTACCAATATTTGTACCATCCCATAAAGTGTTTCTGCTTTATATACAAATCCTCCCAAGACCTGGTTAAAGAAACTGGATTGCCAAGACTCAAAATGAGATCAGCATATGAAAGTCATCCATACCCTACATTTATAGCAGCTCAATTCATAATAGCTAAGATGGAATCAATCCAGATATTCATCAACTGATGACTGAATAAAGAAATTATGGTATATATACAAAATGCAATAATACTCAACAGCAAAAAATAATGAAACCCTGTCTTTCACAACAAAATGGATGCAACAGGAGAACATTTTGCTTTGTGAAATAAGCCAGTCCCAAAAAGAGAAACATCATATGTTTTCCCTGACTTGTGGTAACTCTGTAATATACAGAGTACAAAAAGGTAATGTATAGGAGCAAAATTGACATTTTGAGATTTGACTATTGTTGATAGCCCTTGTCTATACTCTTTAGGAACAGTGGTTTTTCTACTTACTACTTGTTGAATTTTTTTTTTTTATTTAGTGCAGGGTAAGCTCATGATTAGAACACAAATTGAAAGTATGTCATTGTAAAAATTAAAAGAAAAATAAGACAAGGCAGGGTGAGAGTAGGAGTGAGGGAGGGAGGGAGGGAGAGAGGAGATGGAGGGAAAATATCATTATGCTCTTAAAACGATATATATGAACATGAAATTTGTTCTCTTTTATAATTTTTCTTTTAAAGTAAAAACAAGTCTATAGAGAAAAGACTATACCTGTTATACATATACCCATCCTCCCATATTTCCTACAGTACCCTGACATCTGCACAAAGAACATTTAGGCCTCGAGGAACAAAATCTTGGCTAAGGCAGATTTTGTTTTAATTTGTATTTCTAAACATCACTTTTGAAATGTGAGAGCTCGACAAGGCAGGCAAAATAGTTTGAACCAGTGACATCATCAAATAAGATTATAAAATGCTTATTAGTCTACTAAAACATTTTATATTCATTAACTTTTTAGGGAAATATGTTTTAAAATACATATATATATAATATGCAAGTATTAAAGATGTGCACATAGGTATATACATTAAATGTGTATATGTATTATTATTTTTAATTTAAGTGATAATAAATTTATCTTTGCAGTAAAATGCTTGCCTATGCTACAGTCAATATCTAGTTGACATCACATGCTTTTAGAATAGAAAATGTTTTCCTTTTTGGTTAATCTTGGAGGAAAACAAAGGGCTTTCAGATGTTATATATTTTAAAATAGATTATCGTCTTGACGGCTTTTTAGGTAGAGGCGATAGCGTCGAATTACTTTGAAAAATATGGGGTTTTGAGCCAGGTTAATGTGGTTATTGTGGTCATAGACTTTTGCCTGGATCACAAACCACAAGTGTCAAGAACAAGGAGAGTTCCAAACATCACATCATTACAACAAATGTGATTAACTACTGTCAAGGGTCCAAGCTTAGGAATCTATGGGAGCATATTTTAAGATTATTTGCAGAGAACAGAAATCGCATGGTTTTTGAAAGTATTGCTCACACTCAACCTGATTTCATCCATTAGAAAATTCATCCCGGATACCCAGTGTCTCAGTGAGCGCATGTGCATCCAATCTGGAGGAATGTTTGTTTTGGGTCTGACTTCAACAAGAGGTTATATTCTGTCATTAGAATCTGCTATTGTAACCAATTGGCACCTAACCGGCTGTGATTGGCTTTGCCCGGTCATGTTTAATAAAGAGATTCAGTTCCAGGGCTGGCAGTGCTAATGCAATTGGAGAAATGGGGCTGGGAGTAGGAGAGAATTAGATAAAATCAAACTTTGCAAGGAAGGTGAAGTGCAATTGTTAATTTGAAACATCTTTTAAGATGTTGTCATTGCTCTACACTATATGACATTGCAAGTAAAGAATCAACAGACAGAATACCAGAGAAATGACAATCAGAAAATTCCCTGCAGTAATTTTGACTCCAAACATAAAAGCCATGATTCTAAATAATGCTTTTGAAATGCAACTCCTTCCAGCCAAAATAACAGCTCATAAATGAATATTTCCAGCACAGTACTATAAAACTAAAACTTTGGCATTTAGGAAATATTGCAGAGCCTTATCACTTCCTAATTACTTCACAGGCACGTAAAATTCACACATTAGTGAGAAGGCCAAGTGTCTCATATTGGCTGGTCCATTCAGACATTTCCTCTTAAAGAAATTAGAAATGAATTCAATTTGAAATTAATGTCCAATATTTTTAAACCTCAGGCCCCAATCTGCCTGAATTTTGTAGATAATTTCATTTAAAAGAAATATCTTGACGTCTTCAAATACTGAAGTCATCACATGCAAGCCTTGTATCCTTTGACATGTAAGTTGGTTTTGTAGCCACTTTTTTTTTAATAAAGACCTCCCAAACTCCACCTGTTCTGCAGACCACGCTCCCAGACCCCTGCACTCACATGGGAGACTGGGAGGAAGCACCTGGCTCCTGACTTCAGGTCGGCATAGCCCCGGCCATAGCGGCCATATAAGGGATGAACCAACGGAAGGAAGACTTTTGTCTCTGTCTCTCTCTTGTCTAACTCTATCTGTAAAAAAAAAAAAAAGAATTGCTAGTACTTATGGTACACAGGATTTCCCCAGGGATCGAATCAAATGCACGTCCTGATTCAGGAGGTCAAGGCGGGGTCTGAGGGCTGTGTATAACTAACTAGTCCTCGGGGGACAGCAGAGCCTCAGGTTCCAGGCTCTGAGTGGCAGGAGCCTCCAGGTCTTGATTTCTTCTCCTGGCTGGCTTTCCCTCCTGTGCGCCTCTTTCAGATGACAGCACTGCCTGCCAGCCCCACTGCTTCATTCTCTTCTGCATCGCTGCCACAGCTTGCTCTCCACCTCACACACAGCCGGCCCAGGCCCTCTGGTAGCCCATTTCTGTGAAGCAAAGTCTGACGTGTCTGGCGTGCGCCCCACTCTGCAGCTCTCTGCCCCGCCACTCTGTTTTCTGATCGCACCTGCACTTCTATAATTATTTCTTCATCCAACCCCTCTTTTATTTGTCCATTTTCTTCCCCTTCAAGACCCATTTCAACACCCACTAATTACTATGACCCAATGATCGTCCTACAGCAAAATGTTCTATCACGTTCCTACATTGCTGCAGGGTTGGGCCTGCTACAGAAATTTCCCTCTCTCTGTTCAACAGCAAAAAATCCTCACCTCTTTCTCAAGCTCATCACAGAATTTCCTCATCTTGATAAACTATCCATCTACTATTAAAAGCAAAAAGAATATTGTCTCTTTGGGGTCCCTATCACATTAATTACCAACTCTTTCATGGAGCCAGTAGCATCTTTTAATAGTTACTTGTTGGGGCTGCTGCTGTGGCGAAGTGGGTAAAGTTGCTGCCTGCAGTGCTGGCATCCCATATGGGTACCAGTTCAAGTCCCGGATGTTTCCACTTCTGATCCAGCTCTCTGCTATGGCCTGGGAAAGCAGCAGAAGATGGGCCAAGTGCTTGGTCCCCTGTGCCCACATGGGAGACCTGGAAGAAACTCCTGGCTCCTGGCTTCAGATAGGTGCATCTCTGGCTGTTGAGGTCAATTGGGGATTGAATCAGTGGATGGAAGACCTTTCTCTCTCTCTCTCTCTCTCTTTCTCTGCCTTTCCTTCTCTCTGTGTGTGGCTCTGTCAAATAAATAAATCTTTTTAAAAAAATAATTACTTCTGTATTTTACTACTTTCTAGATCTTAAGTGTTGAAACACGAGGACTGGATATTTCTGATTATTTTATTCTCAAAATTTTGCCCAGGGCTTTGCAAAGGATACATCTACAATAACTACTGAATGACAGACTTTTAAAAAGTTTAAACAGTTAACTCAATTTAATAGGAAAAAGTGTTTTCCACACCTGAAATAAATATAAAGGGGTGGGAATTTGGCATAGCAGTTGAGACACTAATTAGTGTCACACTCACACCCCATATCAGACTATCTGTATTCAGGTCATGGCTCTGTTCCTGATTCCAGCCTCCTGCTGATATGCACCCTGGGAGGCAGCAGGCAATGGCTGAAGCAATTGGGGCCCTGCCACCCACATGAGAAACCTGGTTAGGTCCCTGGCTTCCAACTTCAGCCTGGCCCATCCTTGGGTATTGCTAGCATTTGAGGAAGGAACCAGTGGGGTGGGAACTCCTTCTTTCTCTATCTCACTCTGTCTTTCTGCCTCTCAAATAAATAAGACTAACAATAAAGATGTTCACCATAATTAATCTATATCCTTGGTAGAAGCAATTTATTCTATATTTTGAAAATGAATTGCTGGGGCCAGCGCCATGGCTCACTTGGCTAATCCTCCACCTGCAGTGCCGGCATCCCACATGGGTGCCGGGTTCTAGTCCCAGTTGCTCCTTTTCCAGTCTAGCTCTCTGCTGTGGCCCAGGAAGGCAGTGGAGGATGGCCCAAGTGCTTGGACCCCTGCACCCACATGGGAGACTGGGAGGAAGCACCTGGCTCCTGACTTCGGGTCGGCATAGCCCCGGCCATAGCGGCCATATAAGGGATGAACCAACGGAAGGAAGACTTTTGTCTCTGTCTCTCTCTTGTCTAACTCTATCTGTAAAAAAAAAAAAAAAAAAGAAAAGAAAATGAATTGCTAGTACTTATCAAACATGAACAAATTGAGATTAGAATAGTTGGAAATGTAAAATTTTAAATTTCAACAAGCACAGTTTTTAATATTTTATTTCTAATCTTTAGATTTTTAAAATCAAATTAATTTGAGTGCTTATCATTACTGAAATTCTGCATATATAAAATTTCTACCTATTTTTAAATGTGAATATGTGTGTATGTATTTTTACTGCATATTTACCGTATTTGAAGCACTGGGCTATGATTAACAAGTACAAGAACCAATTTTTGCCATTGCACTCCTTGTGGCACTGTGAATGAGCCTTGCTACTTCACTGAGCATTGTCTACATCACTACAAGGTGTACACAAAGAGATGACTCATGTATAGCCTGCTAAAAGAGGCATTGTTTGAGCAAGAGAAGGCATTGAAAGGCTGGAGGGAAAGCTGGAAACTGGAGTTAACAGAAATAATAAACCATCACCTCCCAAATGCATATCCAAACCGGTATCAGCGGAGTGAGAAATTTCTTCACCAGAGCTGCTTACTCTCTATTCACTTGCTTATTGTATCCTTCCAATAATTCTGGAAGGAAGTAGAGAAAATATGAATGGATTTCCCAGCTCTGTAAAAGCGTGCACAAAGAAAATGCCTGCCCAAGGTTGCATTGGTGCAAACAGAATATTCACATGTGGTGTACTGTCCCTTGCACCACACCACCTCTTGCTATACTCTCCACAGAGAGCCTGTGATCATCACCTCAGCCTTTCTGGAAGTGGCCAGCAGGGGCCCTGACATCACAGGGCACAGAGGGATCTGAACAAGAGGGATTCCACTGCCTTTGGAATAAACTTTCTCCTTGGAACCATGTTGGCTGTCAGCCTTCTAGAAATGCCATTTGTTTGCTGTTGTATTTCCTACGTGGTTATCTTAGACTTAGGATTGAATCAGAGGACCCCATAAAGACTCCCATGGAAATATCTTGCCTAAGTGGGAGGAGGAGGAAGGGATAGAAACATGGGCCCAAGTTGAAATGGAAGACTTGTCAAAATTGCCAGGAGATGACAAGAATGTCAACTGACCTCCATGGCCTTTTGTCTTAAGAAAGGAACAAAGGCAAAACAAGTTAGGTGTCTCTATAGGATTTCACAGTTTTGTTGTTTAGCTTTAGGCAGGAAAACTCTAGAACAATGAAGTTAGTAGAAGACAGAATTACAAGGTCAGGCACCAGACCCAGAATTCTCTCCATGAAGATAAGCCCAGATTTGGCAGGTAACAATTCAGACTTGGCACCATCAGACAACAATTGGGATAGGCATTTGGAATCTGAAACACATATTTCTTTCACATTCTTCCAGCGCATTTGAATTTGTTTTCATTACTGCCTCAAAACACTTCCCCTGGAGCAGGAAAACTGTGTGAAGTTCTGCAGACTGCCGCTGTTATTCTAGCCTCCCTGTTTAATCACTTGACCATCTAAATACTGTATTTGGATTGGAAAAGCACTCTCCAGAGACGTTCAACTGAAGGCAGGTAGTTGTCTTTAAAGGAAACAAGCGACATCAACAGAATACTGAGGAAAGCGACTGGAGCTGCCAGAGTCCTTGCGCTCCTATTTTTAGCACAGGATGTAGTGAAACAGAAGGAAGTGGACCCAGCTAAACATAGGAGACCTGTTTGAGATGAGCAAAAGCTTTTTGTTCCTTATTGGACAAACATGAAGACTCCACTTGTCTTTGGCAGGCACTTCACAGGACAGAGCCAAAGCTCTGGTGTTGAGTCGTGATCCAATCCTTTTCCTGAACATCCTTGTAGATGAAACCAGATTGCTAACAGGGGAATGTCCGCTGATTTAAAGTCTAGCTTGCCCATAAGGAGAAGCCGCCACTGAAGTGTACCCCAACGGTTGCTCGCGAGTCTCTATGGCTCTCTGTCTGAAAGGGTCTAACAGAAGCTGAGCCCACAAAGGCGTTTTTCTCATCTCGTATGATCCAAGATGGATAGCAACAAGACGCCGGGGTTCTGAATCCGTGCAATTGGCCTGACAGTAATCAACTGCAGCTGGGCGCTTTCTCTCTACTGTGTTGGGAAGCCACTGGCACTATGTGCATCAGGAAATCATCATGTCCCAAAGCCCTAATCAGAGACTGTTGGCAGCCTGAGCTGCGAGGGGACGTATCACCCTTTCTTCCTGTTTAAAGGAAGCTGGCTTTGGGCTTGGCTGTAAGGCCCTCAAAGCCTTCCCAACAGCTCTCAAGAACAAAATGGTTTTCAGAGTCTGCCTAATAGAATACACAGAAGCTTCTATTATTGATTTTTACATATGTAAATAACAGCTGCATACGGTGGATATGGTTTTCAAAGAAAACTAAAACGACAGAACTAATAAGGTGCTTGTGAATAAACAGGTACATCAGCTCACTGATACCTGCTTTTTTCCAACAGAAATATGACCCGTGCGTGGCTTGTTATTGCTTTTAACTTGCCCGTCCACTTAAAGGATGAATAGTCACGGGTCTGGATAGAAAACACGTCTCCTGTGTTGTGCTACCTGAGGCAATGAAAGTGAGCTGGGACTGTCTGACGCGCTGCGTTGCAGCCAGAAGGCACAGGGGCCAAGCAGCACAAATCAGGACCTGCACACATTCATTCCAAGAAGGAACCTGCCTAAGCACAGCTTCAACTAACTTGGCACAGGCAGCAGCTCCCAGGAAACTGCAGAACCGCGAGCCCAGGCTGTGCTGGCCTGGTGTTCCCAGCAAGGAGCCCCTTCTGAGCACACTCCTTGGGCACTCCAGCAGGGTAGAAGCAGCTCAAACACATGCACAAAGCTTCCAGCGATGTTCAAAGGAGCTACTGGCGATAAGATCAGAATGAAAAGTGCCACCAGTCAACCACAAATTCCTTCATCCAGTCACATTCAGAGGCAGGTGGAGATATATGGTTAACAGAATTATCTCCAGACAGTGTAGTTTGCAATGGTGCTTTCTCTTCTGAATTCTGGCTGGACTTAAGCTTTTTGATGATTGTGTAGTCGTGTCTTCTCAAGGCTGCCTCAAACACTGCAGAACTATGCAGTCCTGTGCAGTAACCACTCGTCCCAAGAGGCCACCAAGCACAGCAGGGGTAGTTCTAACTGAAATAAATGGCATGAAAATGTACATGGCATTGGGTGCAAAAACAATGGAAAGTATTGCATTAATAATATTATATTGATGACATGTTAAAATGATGTTTTAGATGTATTGGGTTATGCAAAATACGTTATTAAAATGATTAAAATGAATTTCACCCATCTATGTGTCTTTAGTTTGGCTCTTACAAAGTTTAAATTACATACGTGACTCTTGTCATTCATAGCATGTTTTTATTGGACAGTGCTACTGTAGAATATATGGCCAATTCTCAAGGCTAAAAATATCAACCTTATTCATTGTCACAGTAAGGCTAAGTGTGATTTAACTTTTTGGATGGAATGGAAATTATTTCAGTATTTACACAATCTCTGAGGAACTCCTTGAGATGCTGAGTTATGGGTTAAGTAATTTTATTTTTTAATCAGATAAGCCATGTAACTTTGGGATGTGACTGACATTTTCTGAGAGAAAGCATAACACTCTTCAGATACACTAATTAAGACAACTTTGTGGGGCTGGCACTGTGGCAAGGCAGGTAAAGCCATCGCCTGCAGTGCTGGCATCCCATATGAGTGCTGGTTTGAGACCTGGCTGCTCCACTTCTGATCCAGCTCTCTGCTATGGCCTGGGAAAGCAGTAGAAGATGGCCCAAGTCCTTGGGCCCCTGAACCCATGTGGGAGACCTGGAAGAAGCTCCTGGCTCCTGACTTTGGATCATGGCAGCTCCGGCCATTGCAGCCAATTGGGGAGTGAACCAGAGGATGGAAGTCTCTCTCTCTCTCTCTCTCTCTCTCTCTGTCTGTCTGCCTCTCCTTCTCTCTTTGTGTAACTTTGACTTTCAAATAAATAAATCTTTTTTAAAAAGACAACTTTGTGTATTCATAAGAAAGAATGCATTACATGCTCACTCTGAACTAGAGAGTGTGCTGTATTCTAGAGTGGGCAAAGGGACAAGGCAAGTTCCTGGGTTCAAAGAGCTCTCTATTTAGTGCAAGAGATGACCTTGCGCAAAGGTGAACAAGTGAAGGAAGAGAGAATAACACACGTATGTAAACATAGAAGAGCAAACAACCCGCTGTCCTGTGGAACTAGAAGTGAGCTCTAGGCTGGATCTTGAAGGAAATGATGCACACAAGTCATGCTGTATGTCAAGCACTAGCAAGTATCTTCTCTCAGTCCTGCAACAGCCCTCCAAGGTAGAATTACTCCTGTTTTATCCATCGGAGTGTTGAGGTATGGGGAGGTGAAATGATTTGTGTATAGACAGAGTGGGAGCAAGGGTGTCAACTCAGACTCAACTGGTGCTAAGCCCCATAGGAAGTCCAGTGAGAGAAACATGCAGAGGGACACTCCTTGTGAAGAAAATACCATTTTTGGGAACTCAATACAGAAATGCTACTTGTATCTAGGAGAGCAGAATAACTCTGTTTGCTACTCATAAAGCCTGCTGAAATAGCCTGAATGTCTATAAATCTGTTCCATTTTCTGCCATCCCACAATTTTCAAACTTTTAAGACTCCTTGTCTTGCCAAGACTCCTCTAGAGTAGGTAGCATTTAGACCCTCTCATCCCCTCAGGACAGGCCTGTAACCCAGCTATGCATATGGTCCTGCCACTTACTGCTGATGAACTACAGGAGACCAAAGGCTCTTTCCTACAAATGCTTGGACACTGTAAATCCTCAACCAACATTCCCTAGAAAGCAATCAAATGCTCTGTGTTTCAAAGGATCTCATAACAAGGATTTTCAGCCTTGTTGGCTATAGAATCTCTGCCTCAAGATACTCACTCTCCCACTGCAGAATGACAATAATCATAGAAACTACAAAAAGGAATGGGTGCCATTCTATGTATTCTTATGCATTTTATTTATGGACACTGAAATTTGAATTTTACAGAATTTTCATGTATCACAAAATATTAGCCTTTTGGGTTGTCTCAATGATTTAAAAATGTGAGAACTATTCTTTGACTGCTGACTCTAACCACACACATGCCTTTCCCAAGACTGCCATCTTGTCCATGAAAATCTCAGATTTCTTCAGTTAGGTGAAGTCATTTTTGAGCACCTTCATCATTCTGCCCCCACAAGTGCAGAAATCTCCAAGGATGATCTGTGAACACCTCCTTAGGAGGTAAATCTTGCCCTTAAGTAAAGCAGCAGCATGGGTTAAACTACCCCTCCACCAGCCCACCAGGCATAGGGCTGGCCACCACAAGCCCATTCAGCTATGATACCTCACATAGTCTGAAACTATGTTTACACATTAGCTGATTTGTGTTTAAAAATACTCAAAGAAAGAAGCTCTAAACCTATAAAATTGTTCTTTTTTTCTTATTTCCTCTTATTTTTATGCTGATAGTGTTCTTCAGTTCCCCAAAGGAGGAAGAGCAAGTTCACAGACCCCATTGCCCTATCCATTCTCCCTGCTGGGCTCCCAGAATACATTATGGTTATGCTGTAGTCACACTCAAAGGACATTTGTAAACGTCACTTGTATATAATTCCTGCCACAAATCTGGAAGGTGGGTCTGATTGCCTCCTGTTTACAAACAAAAACTCTGAGACTGGTCCAGGGTCGGGCATGCTAACTGCACCCCTGCCCTGCAGCCCACTCTCTGGGTTCCCTCTGCCCTTGACCTGCAGCCAGTACATTCAAAACTCAGGTCCATGACGTGTGGGTTCTTCCAATCCTTGCCTTAGTGGAGCCCACAAGGCAGGAAGGGCTGCAGTACATGGTGGTGAGCACTCCCAGAGTTGAGAAAGGGCTGCCCTGGGAGCACAGTGGGCAACAAGGGAAGAAAAGAAAAAAAAAAGCAAAAAACAGTAGAAAAATCAGGGAAGGAGGAGCAGTGAGAACATCCTCAGTGCTTCCCAACTTTTCCTGCTTCCCCATATTTTGGAAGGAAGAATATCAAATAGAAACATCCCTAAAACAAGAACACCAAGGGCTCTCTTTTAGGGTTATCAAACCCTGAGAATTTGAACCAGAAAGTAACGGTCTTAAGTATCTATTGACTGATTCGGAAACAAAAGCATTGCCTCCACTGACTGAGTTCATAATGTTGAATTGTAATGGCTGTAAATATTGCCATATTGAAATATCCTCTTAAAAATGTTACTTGTCCTTATGTAAGAAATATTTTTAACACAGACAATGGAGTGTATGTTCTAAAGCTTTGATTGCCTTGGAATAGTATCACTTCAAGAATAGTTAACTGTGCTAATGCTACCATCTCTTGCCAATCTGTCATTAACAAGGGGGTTAGGAGAAAGATTTTCCGGCCAATTATTGTTCCAGCTGCTTGTCAGTATTGGCTGTATTAGCACAGCTGAGATTTAGTACAAAATCTAAGCTTCAATCAAATGATTATTTAGTCTTTTCTTTCTAATCAGACAATTGCTTCCCCCATATGGAATAACATATGAATTCCATTTGTTGATTTTAAAAAAGGATAAAATCATAATTCAAGTTCATATAGATGAAGGAACATTGATTCTCCATTGAAAATCCTCAAATATATCAACATTTATATGAATTAGTTGTATTAAGAGAATACAAATACATTTAAAGATAATCCAAAAAAGAGTTATCCAAATGAATAATTGAAAAATGAATTTATATTTTGTTTTATGGTTTGGTTAAAAAACTGCAAAAGCTCAAAACTGCCATTTTTCAGAGGAAATTTGCAAAAATCATGAGATCTAGTTGGTTTCATTTCCATCAAGCGATTCTGATTTCCAGCAATCACTGTTTTATGCACCTTGCCATCTCCTTCCTGACTTCTAAGTGGGAACAATCAGAGATCAGAGAGTCCATCTCAAAAATATCAAAACCATACTTTGTAGTTCTTACTTTCACTTCGAAGACCAGCAGACTGGCCAAGCAGTGGATGAAATTCTCAAGCTACTCAAAGAACCTGAGCTGGGACAGTTGGATTGAAGCAAACTCCTTAGCATGCAGATCCAACCAGGATATCCTCATTACCACCTCCGACGTCTTCTGCTCCCATGTACCCCCTGGGCTACATATAGCTCAAAGAGTAGGCACTGGATTCATTGGAGTGGGGAAACAAAATATTAGAATGCATCTTTATGGTGTATAAACCATAAAAGCAAAACAATGAGCTTCTTCAAAAGTGTGGATTGGGTTGCCTTGCTCAGTCCATGTTCACTAGTCACAGTTTTAGCAATCATAACATCTTAGGGATGTTGAAAATGAATCTTGATGTGAATAGAATGGGAGAGGGAGCAGGAGATGGGAGGGGTGCGGGTGGGAGGGAAGTTATGGGGGGGGAAGCCATTGTAATCCATGACTATACTTTGGAAATTATATTTACTAAATAAAATTTTTTAAAAAAGATGCTTAATATATATATTTGGGAAAAAGCAATTCCATGATTATTTTGCTGGAAACAAAATGTCACTTTTAAAACTTTCATTTCTGTGTACTCACCTTAAATATAGAATTTTGTCTAACTTACTGAAAGAAAATTTCCAAATAACATGTTTCAGAGAATCTTGATTTTACTAAAAGTGCAAAAAAAGGACAAACCACAACAGCTTCCAATGAGGTTGAAGAGAAAGTGGTTGGTATCAGGAAAGACGATGCTGGACCAGCCTCATTTCAGTAACACTGGACCTTTTCCAGGCGGCTATGCCTCTCCGTGCAGTGTCTGCCTACACCACCTCCAGTAGTTTTGAAACCAAGGATGAGATTAAGTAACAGGTAAGGGTAAGGATTTGCAAACCAATCTGCCCAACTCTTGTCTTTCACCAAATCAGTTTTTTTTTTTTTTATTTCCCTTTAGTAAAGCAGGTACTCTATTGTCTGGATTTGAAAGGCATTCTTAGAATTCAAGACAAATAAGTTGGGCTGTTGAATCACAGAGTTAAGATGAAGATGAGTAGTTACAGATGACAGTGAATAGTGCAGACATATATGCAGAGACGCTTCCCTAAAAAGGGATCTCCAAGAGACAGGAAAGCAAGTATTGGATGCTGACCACCATTACATCCCAGGAAAAACAACAGAGATTTAATTATGCGTGTACCCCAATCTATTTGATCTCCTAGACACATGCACTTCCAACCTCATAAGGACTATTAATATTTATATACATAGAGGAGTGATGAAGTGTTCAAAGTAACTTTAAAGCAAAAGATCTAAAGAGAACAATAATTTACATTCAAAATTGAATTCACCAAATAGTTTTTAAAAATGTAATTCAATAGGAAATATGCTGAATTGTTTCCGCTATTGCCCACAATTCTTTGAGTGCAACATCTAGTGCCTGATGGCATAGATATTACTTATAACAAGTCAAAAAATCTGATCTGACATTCTACTGTCAGAAATATAGTTCTGGGGGCCGGCGCTGTGGCAGAGCAGGTTAAAACCCTGGCCTGGAATGCCGGCATCCCATATGGGCACCAGTTCTATTCCCAGCTGCTCCTCTTCCGATCAAGCTCTCTGCTATGGCCTGGGAAAGCAGAAGAAGATGGCCCAAGTCCTTGGGCCCCTGCACCCGAGTGGGAGACCTGGAAGAAGCTCCTGGCTCCTGGCTTTGGATAGGCACAGCCACAGTTGCAGCCAATTGGGGAGTGAACCAGCAGATGGAAGACCTCTCTCTCTGTCTTTACCTCTCTCTGTAACTCTTTCAAATAAATAAAATAAATCTTTATGGCTGGCATTGTGGCATTGCAGGTTAAGCCACTGCCTAAATTGTCGGCATCCCATATGGGCACAGGTTCATATCTCAGTTGCACCACGTCCAAAGCAAACCTCGGCTAATGTGCCTGGGAAGGCAGAGGAGTAAGGCCCAAGTGTTAGGGTCCCTAACACCTATGTGTTTCTCCACGTGGCTGGCTCCTGGTACTCGGTCTGCATCCAGATTTCCCTTTCTCTCTTAGAGCCCTCACTCTCCTATGCATTTCTCTCACGGAATAAAAGCTTAAAAACTTAACATGCTGCTTCAGTCACTCATGCCAGTATTCAGAATTCTTCTGTGAATATTAGGCAAGAACCCACAAGGCTTATTAATGTTGTAAATTTATTAATAAGCACATGGTAACATAATTGGCACCTCACATTCCGATATCGGCGTCAGCCTATTCCAGCCCTGGCTGTTTCGGGCTTCTGTGTAGTGAACCAGCAGAAGGAGGACCTCTCTCTCTGTCTCTCCTTCTCTCTCTGCAACTCTAGCTTTCAAGTAAATAAATAAATCGTTTTAAAAAAGAAATATATTGCTAATATTAGTGTTCATTATTTTCAATTCATCAGCAAAATGAACTTTATGTCACAGACTAAAGTGCTTGCAGTGACGTGGATTCTGATCATAGCAAATACGCAGTGCTCTCTATGTTCTTTCAAAGCCTTACTTGCCTAAAATGCAAAAAATCTCCATGGATAAAACACATTATCATGTTGAAGACAGTCACACTCCCTGTGCTCAGAGGAAGACTAAGGCACAGTCATTAGTTTACAAAGAACACAACCACTTCATCCTGGAATATTCAAAAAAAAAATCTTTCAACGAGTTTCTCTTTCAAATAAAATTGTTTTTAAAAAGTCAGGTCCTCATTTTCAAAGGATATGTGGCTTGAGGTGTTTCTGAAACATACACTAATGGGTAATTGTCCTTTAAATGAGAATTTTAATGCTTTAAATCAAAGCCTTTTGATGATACAATCCTCATTTGAGAGGCTGAACTCTCCCCTTTGACTGAAGACAATAAGAAAAAGGCATATAATGTATGTAATTACTTTCCTCAGACCTGCTCCTTTGGTCTTTCTTGGTACTGTTTTCCTAGCAAATTACCTGCAGTTGATGGAGTTTCCAGCCTAGAGCTACCAGTTTCCTTTTGCCACCAGCATATTTCTTGTCCACTTTCTTATCTCTAGCATTGAGTGAGTGCCAGGCGTAGTACAGATGTTTCAAAATCAGTGGCTGTGAAATACATGAATGTATGAGTAAAACAATGCTATAAGCATTAGTGGTTCTGGATGCATCCTGGAAGATCGTCTGTCAGACACAGCACCTGCACCTCTCTGGGTACATATTACCACTGACTACATGGAGTTTACTGCTTTCCATCTCAACATTGGCTCAATGTGAATGTTTACATACCAGGAAATAGAAATTAACACAATTAATAGAGTTGGCAGATGAAAATGTAGAGAAGGGGGAGACACTTTGAAATTATGTTCTCTACTTCCTAAGTCCTCCCAAAGACATCTTTAAAACAAGCTGTTTATTTGGGATTGGTGGTATGTAGCCTGTCAGTCTTTAAAACCTCACTGTACTTTAAGATTCTCCAGTTACTCAGTGGAATTTATGTAAGTCTATCTCCATTTCCTAGGTTCCTTTGGAAAAAATAATATTTTTAAAATTATGTGTATATATCTAAGTTCCAAATTATTACATTAGTTTCATTCCCTTATTTTATTTTCCCCTTGAGCTCTAGTATCTCAAATTATAGGAATAGACAGAGGCACATGTAGTGGTACATGTAGGTCCAAAAGCCTACACATTTAGTTATGTAGGATGGTATTCTCTGCAATAAAAAGGCAGGAGGATGAAAATTTCCAAAAAAATACAACTTCTGTATTCAGCATCGCTGCCTGAGAGCCGGCTCCAGAAGTAGCAATAAGAAACACACTCCAGAGATCTCTTGTGTCCCTGCTTTAATTCCAGAAGGGAGGGAATAAAGGAGCCAATGATTATGAACTGTTTCTGACAGGAGGGGAGCCGTCATGAGCCTGATAATCAACAGAGACTACTTCAGGAATGTTGTACCACAGGAGTGCTCGACTCAAAGACCAGTGTTGCCGGGAGTGGCTGCTCAGCATCTATGCAGTTTGGGAATGCAGCTTTAGAGAAAAGACATAACTGACCACAAGCTTGATTAAAATACTCCTGTGTGTCTACTACTTTGCGATTCTCATATCCACACCCCAATTCACACAGATGCGTCTGTGTGCAGAAACTAAGCCAAATATGTGTTTTCACTTTTCTCTTACCAATGGTACAGGAAGGCAAGCTAGTGAAGGTTCAATCTACGTTGTGTGGGCAGAGTACTTTCTACAGATCTCGATCCCTGGCATTGGTGAATAAGGTGGGATGACATCACTTCCCATCTGACTGAAATCATCATCAGGCATTACAGATTCTGGGATGCATACTCAAGCCACAAGGAGACATGGCTCGTCAGATTTGTACCATCCTGGACTTTCCTTATGACTTAAGATAAGTCACTTCTCTGTGCTTTAATGTCATTCATGGCTACCAAAACATGCCCTTTATCAAAATTACCTCTTTATCTTTTATTCAAGGTATACAAACTTCATGCATTTCATAAATACAAACCTAGGAACACAGTGATTCTTCCCACCCTACCCACCCTCCCACCTGCATTCCCACCCTTCTTCCTCCTCCCTTTCCTATTTCCATTCCTACTTTTTTTTTTACCAAGATCTATTTTAATTTAACTTTATATACACAAGATCAAACCTATAGGAGGTAAAGAGTTCAACATTTTAAGTCAATGTGGGAGCAGAAAATAGAAATCACTCAAGATGGCACAATGCAAGATGTGAACAAAAGAACTACTTCCAAAAGAATGAACACACTGAAAGGATGGTGAGACAACCTGCAATGGCTTCAGTGAGATTAGGCTCCTCAAACTTAAGCACATGTTTAAACCCCAAAGTCATACATTCACAGTTAATAGACGGATGCTAACGGCTACTGAATTAAAGTGAAGCCTTGATCCACTGTGATGTCTGATGTGAACTGTTGTGAGGTGATTGGATTGGATTTGGTTGCTAGCTGGGAGCCTTTGGGAACCAATCATGATGGTTTTAGAGGATACACAGGGGCCTGGAGGAATAGAGTGCTCCCTAAGTCTCTCTCCTCCTGGTTCACCGTGGGGTTGCCCCTCTGCCAGCCTCTCACCTCACTGAAGCCTACACCAAAGAATTCATCTAATCTTGGACTGCAAACCTTTTCCTTTATAAGTTGATTTCTTTCAAATATGTTAGTTAAAGTAGTGAAAACCTGACTAATTCATTCTCCAAGGTTATCAAGAGTAGAAAGTTTCTAGAAGCCCTAGGATTGAAGGGACAAGCAGAGGATATACTATTGCAGGAACCCCCTAAAAACAAGAGCTGTGGAGGAGAGATGATAGAGTGGGAGCCTTGGTTAGGGTGGGAAATTGCTGCTCCTAGATACATGGCACCTAAATCCAAATCTCTCCCAACCTACCTCCTATCACCACCTGGTGCCTCCCAAAGACTTGACCTGGAAACCAGCTGATAGAAAGCTTGGTGAAGAAACCGAGCAGTCAGGGAAGGCCACAGAGAATGCACTGGGGAGAAGACAAATGGAGTAAGCCCAACACACTTCAATGTGCCACAGAATTATTGCCAGGATTCCATAAAAGAGTGTACACATGCACCCTTTAGAAAACATTTGAAGTGTTGCTTTCAAAACTGGATAATATTTGTATTAAGGGGAACTTCTATTTTGGACATGCCATTCTTTGTGTTTTTCTTGCCATGGACATTCTGATTTTTTAAATGAGTTCATGATATGTGAGAAGCATCTGGAATAAGTTCAAAGAAAGTACATGAAGGAGTGTGAATAAATTTGAGGAGGAGGCCAGATAGCTAAGGAAATAAGGTCTAGAGTCAGGGTCTTGAGGGAGACATAAAACAATGGATTGTCAGGTCCAAGTTGATAGGAGATGAAGGGATATGGAATTTAGCCATGTTTTAGAGAAGATCATGGCAATAAATCCTCTTGGTTCTCATTTTAAAGTAAATGTTATTCTCCAGATTTAATGTAAATAATAGAGCAGTAATGGAATAGTAACGACAAGCAGTACAAGCAATTCATCGACTAACACTCTTCCTCGATTTCATATAAGGGACATATTGTGAAAGAATTGTACTTTAAATGAATAGCATTTCTTCAAGGATTAAAAGAAAGAAACGTCTAGCTTCCTTAGTTGGGTAGATGTAAATGGTACCCACTAAAAAATGAGCTACAGAAATTTCTCTTTAAGAGGGCAAATATTCAGAACAAAATCCTCCAGAGAAGAAAGATCAGCCAATGTGAGTGGTGACAGAAAGCACAGAGGGTTTGGAATTCTGGCTCCAAGAAGGCACATTTTTTTCTTGGGTAATTTTGCTGCTTTCCATAGCTGCATTCTTCAGCTATGATGAGCTTTTTTTAAAAAAAAAAAATCCAAATTTTAAACCATATGAAAATAACATTTGAAAATCCAGTATGTTGGTTCTTACTTTGGTCAGGTTACATTTCCGAATCTGCAGTTGGAAATGTTAGATTAGACATCAGACAGAAATAAGACCCCCTTTCGTGTTTTAATAGTTTCTATTGGCAGCAGGGTCTGAAACCTAAATAGACTCTTTTGTTATTGTGGCCCTTCTCTGAGAAAGGAAGCAGTGAAACTAAGCTTGCAAAATCCTCTCTAAACCTGCCTTTTCAAAACTGTTACTTTGGGCGGATGAGATAACACAGGGCATTGTCACAGTGGCCCTTTGGCTGGGCCCAAAGAGAGTATAAATCTCAGCAGATAATAACCAAAAACACCGAAAGTGACTTAATGATGTCAAGAAGGCACCAAGTGGATATTAGCCACCTCGCTAACCCTCAACACAACCAGGTGCACTTACGAAGCAAGAGTGAACAAGAGCCGCATAGGAAGATCCGAGCTGGGAACGATCAAGAGTAAGGGTAAAAACAAACATTCTACAGCTGGCTGAAAGCCTCAAGTTAAAAATATGGTGCACCAGTGTAAGGAAGAATCATTGCTGGTGTTAGGAGGAATGGATCCACTTGAAAAATTAAATCTTGTATCTACCATTATTTAGGTTTCGCCAAAACCAGCTGACAACCTGTGTTTATTCACGGCTACCTGCCAACCTGCAGCTGTCTGCTTCCAGCCTTGTGTTCTCCCTTGTGCAGTTGGAGTATGTTCCCACCAGGCTACAGATTTGCTTCAGGTCAGCCTTGTGAATAGACATCATTTATGCCATTCATCTAGGTCTTTGCCTTTCTTGTACAGAATGAAATATGAATACTCATTGTATTACACTCTGAAGGTAAAAAAGCTGTGGCCAGATTGACGAAACAATTAGGTAAATAGTGGCAGCCGTCTATGGAAGACTAATGGCTAAAAAAGACGAACAACATTAAAAAGTTAATATATTTAATGTTAACCTTTGTAGCTTTCAGTAATAATTCAAATATAGGAAAATTGTTGTCGAAAGCATAGTAATATTAAAGCAAAGAGAAAAACGTCACCGTAATAAATGAGCCCCCAGTTTTCCGGGAAACTGGCAGGATATTATTCTACTACAGCACTAAAAACTAAACCCAAATTTTTATTAAAATTGAATGTCATTATTCTTTGTTGTACTGGCCTTACCTGGAAAATGGAAACATTTTATTTCTAATTATTTATTTCCATCAAATGTATAAAGCATTTCAACAGAAACACTAAAACACAAATTTTTTTACCATATAAAATAAATAATCATTTAAAAATTAAAATACAGGAGTCTTAGTTGGATTTTTCATTAATACACAATGAATAATTTATTAAGTATGTGATTTATTAATGCTTTTCAGCAGTGAATATTATAGTATTACTCATAAAGTATGCTTTCCCGAAAAAATATTGGGGGGAAGAGTAATAGTTATAACACAGAGCCAGATTGAGAGTAGAAATTCTGAGATTAGATGATATGTTTGTCTTAATTTCTCAGGAAAAAAAGATTGTTTGGGGAGAGGAGAGACTTGGTAAGGAACTTATATAAGGAAAAAATAACAACCTCAGAAAATTTCTGGGCTGTTTGAACAACCAGGTCAATCTCAACATAGAAATAACATCTGGTTTCTTATTCAATTCCTCCAAGTACAATTTAAGATTATTTCAAGTGGAGAAAATTAGAATTACAAGTTCCATATCTTTATCCAATATACTTATGGAAAACCAGACTGTTTCACATATTGGATTTTTAGGAATTTTGGAATATTTACATATGCATAATGAGAGATCTTGTGGATGAGACCTAATTTTAAACACAAAATTCACTGATATTTCACATACAGACTATACACACAACTGAGTAATTTTATGCAATAGTTTAAATAATTTTGTATAAGCAAAGAAGCTCCATGATGTGAGATGTGAGTTATAGCGTCAAGTTGGCACTCAGACAGTTTCAGATTCTAGAGCGTTTTGGACTTTGGGGTTTCATACTAAAGGTTCTCAAACTGCATTTATAATCATGAGTTTTTCTATGGAAATCTATGGGGCACAGAAGACAGAGACGAAGCCAGAGGAGTCTGCGCACAGTTCTGCTATAGCTTTACCTCTCATCTTTTCCACTTGTGACCTCTGCCAATGAAGTTTTACTGAGCAACATTGCCTACATTCTGAAAAGGAAATGGATAAAGTTGTAATTTTCTATCTCATCTTTAACAAGATAATGAAGACAACAGTCACTGGACAAGCCTATTCATAGCTACAATTCCCTTGTGTCAGTTAATAAGAATTTCTGCAACCTCCATACACTGACTAGCATTTAGCTATAAAGAAACTGTTGCCTATTGCTCAAAAGACTAAAGTTCTTTGTAACTTCCCATGTGAAATGATAAAATATTGGTGAGATTATAGAAACAGATGGATTTTCTTTTAGTGTTTGTATACTAGAGGTTAAAGAAAGTGGAAATTTCTTTTTGCCTCTAAAACAATAAAATGACATGGAGTCTGGGGCTACTGATTTTTGAGAAATACATTTACTCTCTTTTGTCTCTAAAAACATGCAAAAATGGGCAAATAATGGAAAAGGCAGGTATTTGAGAATACACTTGATTTACTTAGGATTCTGCCCAAGTAAAACAATAAAGTCACACTCTTGTAATGACTCTAGAAAACTGGAGAAAACGTACGACATACTGCGACAACCCTGCCAGCCTAGCCATGTTGAGATGCAGGCTCTATGAGGACTACATTCAGCTGTTATCCCCCAAACACATTCCATTGTTCTGTTCTACTCTGCTAACTTGAATGCATATCGCTCCCTGGAAAGAACTTACAATTCCCTTTACAATGCATTTACAGTTGATTAAAGAATGGATTTTCAATTCTGAGTCTATAATTAGAGCAAAGGGTCTCTATAATTTTAGCTACCCTCATCCACTAATGATGATGTTATGGAGATTAGCCACTATTATAAAGACCCATGGCCACTAAAATGATTACTGGAAAACATGTATTGAGGTTTAGTAGTCCATTCTTTTACCACAGGAAGCCTATTATAAACAGAGTGTTATACAAGGCTACCAGACAGGAAAAATGAGATTAACAATTAACACCTTGCTGAAAGGATTACTATATCTCTTATGTGGCGATGACTTGGATTCTAATTAAAACTCCCAGAGATGTGTGTGTATGTCTGTGTCTGTGTGTGTGTGTGTGTGCCCATGCGTGCAAGAAAATGTTCTTTTCCAGGTGCCTGCTGCTTGCCAGCAGTTTTAGATCAAATGAGTTTGTACATGTCATAAGCTGTTAGCAAATCTTTTGATAAGAAGGGATTTCTCATTGATCTTTAACCAGAATCCATGTAGGATCTTCTAAGTAGAGTCTCAATATAAATTTAAGATATTTAACTCTCTTGTGAGCACAGTCAATTACTATTTCTTCATGCATAATTCAGTTTTATCATTGATTTTTGTAATGATATCTATGGGAGATGAGATCACTAGCATTTTAGGTAAGCCTTTGATGGCGGTTACTCTCATTCCGAAAAGCTCAGTTCAACATGGTAAAAGCACCACAGAGGTGTGTGAAAAAATTAAACTTTCGTTTGTATTTCTCAAAATTCAACCATTTTAATTTATGTTTGTGGGTTGCAAAGTTCATGTATAATTGGTGTAGTAATGAATGTTATTATAGAATTTATAAATAATTTGCATAGATGAAGTATATGCAGGTTTTCTTTTAACTGTAAAGGAGTTTGCAAAACGTATAATCTTTGACTTCTTGATTTTCATCTTTGTTAGACACATGTGCTTATGAAAATACACCAAATGCCCACACCCCTCACTCTTTCCCTCCTTTCAATTCAAGTTGGTAGGAAAATAGGGAAATTTTAGTTCATATTTCACCAAATTCATTTCTTTCTATGGGCTTAACTTACTTAGAATTATGCATGCAGTAGTTAGCAACTTCTTTGCTGGGATGAGAATGATAATGGGGAAAAATGCTATAAATAGTGTATGTTAAATTATGACTAACTTCTGTACTACAGGGAAGTAAAAAATATTAAAGGTGGAGTGAAGCTTTACTTTAAGCTTCATTATAACTTGCTAGAACAGAATATTTAATACAATCTCAGTTAATGAGAAAAGGGTAAGATCACCAGACAGAACAATCAAGAAGTTTTCCTCAAAATGGAGAAAAATCAAATTCAAACCCAGAACCATGGTTGAGCCACTATCGTACCTCTCTGCTCAGCAAGTTCCTGATGAGTAAACACATGAACACTGCAAACATTAAAAGTTAAACATTCAACAGAAATAATGGAAGTTTTGACGATTCATTATATTTTTAATTTGAATATCTGTAACAGGCTGCAGAATAAAACAGAGCTCACAGACATGGAATAGAAAGAATGCAAACAATGAAACAGGAATCTTACATCTGCTGGTTCATACCCCAGTACCCACAGCACCCAGGGCTGGGCCAGGCTGAAGCCAGGAACCTAGGACTGAATCTGGGTCCCCCTGTGAGCAGCAGGGTCCCAAGTCCTTGAGCCATCAGCTGCTGTTTCCCAGGTTGCACACTAACAGGAAGCTGGATAGGAAGCTAAGGAGCTGGGATCCAAACCAAACACTCCAATAGAGGCTGCAAGCATGCCAAGCGGCATCCTAACTCACTGCACCACACACTCATCCTGAGAATGAAACTTTGATATCTCAAAGCACAGAAATTTGATAATTGTTTGCTACTGTCAATTACCATTGACATTCGGTATGACATTTTGTTCAGGAATTTAAAAAATTACATGTTAAGGGCATTGCATCTAAACAGGTGACTGCTTGATGGAAGAACACAAATGAAGGTAGTTAGAATGGTTATGTAGTAGTCAAACAGTTTTCAGTTCAAGCAAAAATACCAATAGAGTTAGCATCTCTAATGAAAATTAGGTGGGAATATCATTTTAATCCATGTTGATTATTAGTAGAAGAAGAAAGAATGAGAATACCAAAGACATTGTACGAGAAATTAACTGGAGTATGATCTCCAGAGGTTTAAAAATAAACAGAGACAATGAAGATTATAAGCAAGACAAAAGTATAAATTGTTCTCACAGGAAAATAATTAGATATTTAATTACATATACAGGAAGACTAATTTTAAAAAGGTTATTCAAGTAAATAGGATACAATTGCTTATATAAACAAATGTGTTCACATTATTAAAGAAATTGCAAATTGATAGACTATTAGGTATTCTACTACTGAACATGTAGTTACTACACTCTTTCCAGTATACACTAAAGTCTTCATTCTCCTGAGACATGTGATTAGAGCTTGAGGTAATAAGTAGGATTCACAGGAAAGCCTGAACTGGCAAAAGTCTAAGTTCATGACATGCCTTTTTTAAGTGAGGATGCTGGACAAGCTCTCTCAGTAAAGCACAAGAGAAAAAGAGCTGTGGTAGCAGTATGGAAAAGCTTTTATCTACTTGATGGAGTGAATATGTCAGACCAATTATTCCCACTACTCAGGAAGGACAAAACTAGTCACAGGATTAAAAAGAAGCAGAGACAACACCACTCAATTGCACAGTCTTCTGATATGAACTCATGAATGAAAATTGATCTTTTCATTGCCTTATGATTATATTGGCAGTCTGAAAATTTTTAAAAATGAAGTAACAACTTTTTGTAATGAGTTTATTTTAGGTTTCTGCAATGGTTTAAGTTAAGCTACACAAAACAGAAGTGGTTAGTAAATTTGGTGAGAAGGAAAAAGAGGAATCATTATAAAATTGTTTTTAAGTGTCAAGCTAAATTTAAAATATATGTTTGCCATTTAAGATAACTTTACTATAGAAATAATTCATAATCAAAATAGACAATTTAACTTAGAACAAGGAAGATGATAGATATTCCATTGTCTATTCTAACTTCACCACAAAGATCTATGACATTTTCATATTTTCATCTCTTCCCTTTGAAAATCTATCATACACTTAAGGAACCATTTTGTTTCTTTTTTATTCATTTAAAGCAGTGATTCTCAAGAGTGACTTTGTCTCTCAGGGAGGGTCTGATAATGACTGGAGACTAGGGGCTGCTATTGGCATCTAATGGGTAGAAGCCAAGGGTGCTGCTAAACACCCCACAAGGCACCGTCAGAAAACCTGATCAAAAGTACAATGTAGGCTTTTTCTTAGGATTTAAATTAATTTTAAATATTTTAATAGTTGCATATTTCACACAGTTTGTCATAAAATCCATTAAAGGAAAGTCCGATAGAAATTATCTTTCACCTGTTCTTACTTCAAATGGCTGTGTTGATTTCATATTATTTTATTATAAGATAAAATGAAGTTTGTTTCTCAAACACTTAAAAAGAATTCCAAAATATCATACCTTTCATGCTTTACTAATCTCTAAAAGACATCATTGATATTAAGGGCTTGATATTGATAACACCTTCTGACTAATAAAATCAATAGATACTAATTTTGTTTCTCTTGGTAAATGAAAAAAAATTACCCATCATAGGCTCACAAATTAAGCAGAATTATATACTTTTATCAAGATTGTGCTAGTTATTATTTCATTCTTTTTGAAGCTCTGAAACAACTCAAACTCATGTCTCACAAAACAACAATAAAAATAGATTGAAGACGTTTCAAGATTTGTCTCTGGTATTCTTCTCACTAATATGTAAACCACTAATTTTCTCTCATACCTACTAATTTTCTTAAATGTACAGTTTATCAGTAGGTTTGTGCCTCTCTTTCCACATGCCATGAATTTTTGGAGGATGGGAAATAGGAAAACGTCCCTAATTGTGTAAACAGCAATATGAGTGATCTTTTATAGGTAATACAACCCAGGTTTCTTTGTCAAGTTTTGTGCTTACTAATTATGCTCTACACATTGATCACATTTGTCTGGCCATACTCCTTAAGTTTCAACTGCCTTTTTCAACTGCAGCTAAATCAAAAACTTTAATGAGGAAAAAAGTAAAGTGGACGTAGGATTCATTTCCCTCCCCAAAGCAGAAATCATCAAAATAGAATTATCGTCACAGAGCTCAACATCGGTTTCAGGAGAAGAGGCAAGATAAATGAAAGATCCCATTTCTGGTTAAATGTTCCTCTCACCTTCCTTGGATTCAGAAAATTATTGCAATAAAGGAGTTCATTACAAACGTTCTTTTTTCTTTAACAGATTTTGTTTTGGAAGGTAAGAACTGTGCTCATTTTATTCAGCTTTCCTGTAATACATTAGATAAACTGCAGCAAGAAGCAATTGTGTTTTATACACTACACAAGAAATAATTCTCTACGCTATGTGTGTGTGTGTAAAATATCAATACATATCCAACCATATTAATAATTACCTTCTTAATATACCATATTGATAATTACCTTCTTAGCATACCATATTAGTAACTATCTTCTTAACATTTGCTGATTCTATTCATTACCTTGTGACCCCACAGTTCAGTCATTATCTCTGACAACAGTCAACCCAATTCTTGTACTGTGCCAGCTCAAGTCTCACTGCCTTCCATCTGCTATATGCGTCCAGTTGGGTTGTTGAAGGCATCATTCTAATTAAGGTAGAAGGCTCCCTTCCAGGAGGAAGCAGTGCAACTAATGCAACTCCCGTGTAATTTGTAAATCAATGTTCCCTCACTACAGAGGTGACCAGCAACGCACTCTGCTGTGGAATCTTCCTTTTGGTCTGAAACCTAACTACGTGGCTGTCAGGCCACTAACAGAATGTCTCCACGATATGATGTTTCGTTCCTTATCAGTGGGTTGCATTTTTCTACTTTACGCTCTACCCTGCATTTTAAAGCATTTCTCAATTTAAGTTTAATTGTATGTCACAGCGATCCACCTCAAGTTGTTGCCATTCCAAATTTTACTTTCATTCTCCAATATTGTTATTTTTCTATTTAAAGGCTAGGTTAAAAGGTTTAAAGGTTATGTTAAAAGTATTTTAATAAAATAATTTTTCTAAAATTTTAAATAAAGAGTCATGATCAATTTTATTTAGTTGATTGCGGAAGGCGCCTGCACTGTGTGATCTCTCATTTGCCCAGTGCTAGTGGCAAGGACCCCTAGTTCCAATGCTGCCTTCAAAGCAGAGGGACCCTCACTTGTCCTTCTATTCCATTTTCTGGCTTCTCTCTTTTTTTCCTCCTTTCTCACAGCATTCAGGATGCTGTGGTGTCTCATTCAACTATGAATATGGGAGAAGAACTGGGCATCTCCCCTCGGTACCTCCTCTCCTTGTGAGATCTGCCTGCCCGCGGGGAGAAAACACTCTGTTTTTCTGTTTGTTTTTGGTTTTTTTTTTTTTATTTTGTTATATTAGCAGCTCAAGGGTGTTACCTTTCAGCAGAAAGACCTGTAGTTCTCCCGGACTTGCTTGACTTATGTGGGTAAGTCTATGTGATTGATTTCAGAATCAGAAACTCATTGTCACAGCACACCCAAGGCAACCTTACAACAGAATACAGAGATCTGGATCTCTGCCACTCTGCTTCTCCATCACCACAGCGGGTAAGGACCAGGGCAGGACCTGGGAGTGTTATTATTGAGGCCCTCAACTACCACAGTGAAAGACTGCCTTGGTTTCTCTAATGACTATGTTGCACTATTGATTGTAAGTGATTGGATTTTTCAGGATAAAATTTCTAAGGATATCTGTGAATGCTTATTTTAAAGACATAGCACTTTCTCCACTCTCCATCTGAAACCTGCAACATTTAATTTACTTCAAGCTCATTTTCTCTGGCAGAATTTGATCGGTTCCTTCATTTTCAAGATCCAAGTTCATCTTGAACTAATGTGTAGGCTGTTTCTCTCAGCTTAATACCATCTTGATATTTGATGAAAATGTCCTTTATGTCTGCCACAGCTCTCCATGTGAATGATGATGGTGACAAATCTGACATGGTGCCTGGTGGCACTTCACTGGAAATGTTCTCCACTTTTAAATTCAACCCATTAATCAATTCTCCTCTTAGGGTCCTCCAAATGTTTAAATTTGTTTTATAATGAAGCATAATTTATGTGTTGTGAAATTCACAGATCTTAAATGAACATCTTAATGGGTTTTGACAAATGTGCACATCCTTGTAGACTACTCCCAAATCAAGATCCAAAACAATCTCTCCATTCCATGCCCATTAACCCATCAGTTCTCTTAATGGAGACCAGATTCATTTTGCCTATTCCTTTGTGTCTGTTTCCTTCTCTTTTGATTGAGTTTTGAGTTTCTACTATCGGTCTTTGTCTTGCACAAAGTCTTCCCCAAATGTTTACTTCTCTGTGTCAGGCAGCTCACAACCAACTATGGACAGTCGTATTTAATGGGCTTGAGAACTTATTTAAAACCATTTGAAATGCTGAACTGATCTTGGGATTGAATTGGTTGAACAGAAGCTATAGAATACTTCCCACCCAGTCGCGGTTGCCCCAGCAATGAGATTGCTTTATTGGACCCGTGTCTCCCTCTCTCATGTTCGTCGATAAATGTCTCTCATGCTACTTCTAGACTTAGAAAAAGAAAGTAACAAGACTTGGGTTTGAATTCCTTATATTTTAGGATAGCTCAAACATTGCAAAGGGAAATTATTGGTTATTTATTGTAAATTTCAAATTCAATTGGGTATCCTGTATGGTAGCTGAACAGTCTATGGCACACTTACATTATAGTAAAGAGATACACATAACTCTTTTTTAGGAAGAGCAGCTTTTCTCAGGAGTACCTGACTGAAAACAGATTTTCCCAACAAGCTGCATAATAAGGTCCTCATACTTCTGATGACATTAAACTGCAGTGGCTCGTGGACTAAAATCTTCACCATTTTCACAATTCATGTCATTCGCCTGAATTTCATTACAAGGGAGTTACGCAGAAACCAAACAAAGGCCTCCAGCTCAGCTTATGGTTCAAGAAAGAATCCTTGGGATAAGCCAGGCTGAAACATAGACTTCCATTTCCTTCCCAGTTCCCCTGCTACTAACACTAATGCTAAAGTATGATTCTCAACCATGGGGATTTTGGAAACTCTTTAATCATAATATCCAGGTTGTATCCCAGATCATTTAAGTTAAGATCGTTGGAGCTAAGGCATTCATTCAGCTCCCTTGCTCCCTACAATATGCAACCAAGATTTGGTAATAGTCAGTGCATTCTACCAGCTGCACACACTGTTCTCCCTCCTTTTCCAGCAAACATGAACTACTCTCTCCAAATGCCCCCTGCCTACTAAGTTGTTCATAGCAATTTCTTTAGCTCCTGTTTATTTATTCCAGATTTGCATTTTTTATAACTTTGTTCCCTTCTGATTCTTGACACTATTGCTTATTTCTGAATTTGATGTTTGAATGCAATCTTTCCAGATTCTGTTTTTTCAGTCATTTATCAAGGATTTGGTTCAAAGTTCACTTCTATGGCTTTCCCTTTGGGCCACCTTGTCTCAAACATCTCTTCCTTGTCAGCCTACCCAGATCTCATTCTACAAGTGAGATCCACTGATAACTACAGTCATGCCACAGCATAGCCAATCAGCCCCAGTCTTACACAAGGGAGAATTTTTGCAGTTCTATTCTACAGGTGATACCTGCTCTGTTACTGCTTTCTAAGCATTGATGGAATATTCCTTTTGGTTAATCATGGCGAATATTTAACTACCTTTTAATTACTCCTATTCTTAGAATTCGTAGTACAAGGGTGTTCAAATTGAGCCATGGAATTTCATATTAAGTCATGAATTATGTAGTGAAATAGAAAGCCACAACCAAAAAGATAGTGTCAAATACCATGCTATAATCATTCAAGTTATCAAATACTTACAGATGTCCCATGTGCATGGCAGGGTAAAGACCGAATTTCTATAAATAACACGATACCCATGAGGCATGAGTTCCTACCACTTTCTCCTGCTATCTGGGAAAATGAATGGTATTTATAAATTGACACTTATTTGGCCTTAACTATAAACTGGGCCTTAAAATTGATAGAATATCTTACATTAGTTGAAAACATAAACATAAAGTATTAGAAAAGATAATTAAACATAATTGACAGAATAGGTAATCAAGTCAGGGTATTTCTACAAGAGAACTTGGTATTGAAATGGATAAGGTATTGTTTTGAATAATTCCCAGGTGAGTTACAAAAGATTAAAAAGAAAGAAGATTGGGCCAGT
The DNA here is from genome assembly GCF_033115175.1 of Lepus europaeus. NCBI lineage: Eukaryota > Metazoa > Chordata > Mammalia > Lagomorpha > Leporidae > Lepus > Lepus europaeus. The sequence continues at coordinate 6,712,878 of NC_084832.1, read as the reverse complement.
ACTGAGGCATAGTGGGCTAAGCCTCCACCTGTGACTGACGGTGACACTTCTGCCTATAGACACTGGAATCCCATATGGACACCAGATCATGTCCTGGCTGCTTTTCTTCCAATGTAGTTCTCTTTGGCCTAGGAAAGCAATGGAAGATGACCCACATGCTAGGGTCCATGCACCCACCTAGGAGACCCAGAAGCAGCTCCTGCCTTTTGCTTCCTGGCTTCACATTAACCCAGCTCTGGCCATTGTGGCCATTTGGGGAGTGAACCAGTGGATGAAGACCTTTCTCTCTGTTTGTAACTCTACCTCTCAAATAAATAAGATCTTTAAAAAATAAAAAGAAATAACAACAGAGAGTGAAACCTTTGCTAAGTTGTCTTTTTAACATTTAATTTAAATAACTCATAAAATACATGTTTTCTTTAACTGAATTTTACCATATATGGATTTTTAAATGCAACGACTAATGCTCACATTTCTAAGAATTATTCTTGGCATTGAAACTATTTAGATACTACCTCCAAGCCAAGAGAAACACTGACTGTCATATGCCGTCCTAGATTTTGTACACAAAACTCTAGCAGTGCATCATGTTTTTTCACATAAATGCTATCTTACTTTAAATACCTAAAAGGTTGTGTTTGAATAACATTGAAAAATACCTCTCAGTAATTTGAAATAAAAAATGTTTTTCCATAGTTAAGAAACAATAATCCTTTACTCCTGTACGTCACAATCTCTCCAAATAAACTAACATAATTAAAAAAAATACACTACCAGTTACTTCACAGACATGCATGGAAAGAAAACAGAATCATTGCAAGCTAGAAACATGCCTGTATCCTGAATGCCTTCAGTCCAAGAATGGAGTGAGGCTGTACTATTTATTTTTACCTGTATGGCTAAGAAAATATAATATTACATGTATGCTTAAACAAAACCTCCTCTATGGTGGAGCACACATGTATATATTCAGGGTTTAATTCGAGGTGTTGACATCATCCTTGACACCACCCCATACAGTCTGGATCCTGGTTTCCTTGGGGATTACTTCAGCAATAACTACCAAGATAACTTGGCTCAGGGCACTGACTCCAGTCTAAGTATTCATCCTGAGAACCAAGGCTCAAGTATCTTAAACTAGGTTTCACCAGGGACACTTATGATAAATTATCAGCTTCCTGCTCCTGTTTGCTTACAGAGATGTCCTATAACAAATAAGGTACAGCTGACGTTTGTCTGCTGGCGCCAACTCAGGGGAGCTGTTACTCTGCACTCTTAACTGAAGATGTTACCTTGCTGCTTACTGGGCAGGTGGACCCTTCCAGACAGAAGTGCAATGTCAAGGACACACAGGAAACAAAGATTAAGAAGCAAATGAGAGTCTACCAAGCAGTCAGGTTAACAGAATCAACTTCAGAAATAAAGAGGTGAGAGGCCTTGGAGGCCTATCACTCTCACAATGACTCTACCACCCCACAGGTATTTCTGATCAACTGCAATATTTTAGTCCCTACACTCCTGGTTGGAACACACCTTCTCTGACGCTGTAAGGTTTGTAGCTTGGTACCATCTGGTGTCAGAATTCACTAAACAGCCAAAGGTATATTTCAAAAATCTCAACTCTTCTGGGTGGGCATTTGCCACTGTGGTTAAGATGCCACTTGGGAGGAGGCCTGCATCACAAATTGGAGTGTCTGGGTTTCGGTTCAAGTCCCAGCTCCACTTCCATTTCCAGCTAATGCTCATTCCAGGAGGCAACAGGTGATAACTCAAGGACTTGGGTCCCTGGCACCCACATGAGAGATTTGGATTGAGTTCCAGGCTCTTGACTTCAGCCTTTCCAAGTCTCTAATGTTATTAGCAAATTTGGAAGTGACTGAGACAATGGAAGATTCTGCCTGCCTCTCTGTCTCTCTTTTCCTTTAAAATAAAGAAAAAATTCCAAAGAAAATCTAAAATAGTCATATGCTTTTTTAAAAGAACAAACATAATATCACCTACGAAGAATTTCTCTAATAATGTAACATTTAAAAAATAATTTTAGATTCATGCACTCTCACATTTTAGACTTGTTATTAATGAGAGACTCCAGGTAGCTAAAAGGTTTCTGAAAAATTGACTGCCTCATAGGAATAATGAATACACGTAAATTAATTATATATTTTGCATTTTCCTGAGGAAGAGAGAAAAATTAACTAATGGACATTCTCAAGCAAATATGGTAGGGAATTTCAGAAATGGTGCCTGCACACAAACTGTAACTGTTGTTGATCTCTTCCCAAAGAACATAAACCAAGTCTGGCTATAGAATATGGTCAGACTTTGGGAACTGGCCCGTAGACCGCTGCAGGATGTTAGAGTTTTGAGGCTTATGTATGGCACATGAGATTTGATCCATATTCTGAAAGACTTTTAATTTAAGCAGGTTGCATACAACTGCTCCCAAAAGATACATTTGAACATAGGTGATTAGAATGCATAGAGATTTGAAAATGCCTTGGAATGGGAAAAAGGAAATCTGCACACTGCTTACATCTCCAACAGGCCTCGCACAAGCATATGTTTTATAGATAGTTAGTACATCGAAGCGGTTTTATCACTGAGTTAGACTCATCACTGAGCCGCTGTCCTGAGGAACAAAAAAAGCACTTTCTCTCTTGCTGCTGCCATGTTTTCCACTCAGATGGAAGTACGAAATATCCCTCTAGTAATCCAAAATGTATCTGGGTGAAGTAACAGTCTCCTAGCAGAAAGGAAAGAGCCCATAGGACACACATTTTTCCTGGGGTAAAGGAAGTGAGTGACCAGCACAGGGGATGCTATCCAGAACAGCAGCTCCAAAAGAAACCCCAACAGCAGAGGCACTCTGAGAAGCCAGGAGTAAGACAGGGGCCAGATTTGATTCTGAAGATGAATCATGTTAATCAGCCATGTTTCTAGGGCTTAGGGAAAACAAATTCCATCCTGTATCTTTCTCGGTAAACGAAAGTCATCCTAATACCAACCAAAGGGATGTCCTCTGTGGAAACTGTTTTTCCCTTTCTTGAAAATTGAATTCAACGTATCACACTGTCTCCTTTAGTCATTTACTCTGAAGTTTGGGCCAAATAGATCCCACTGAATTATTTTCCACGACTTAAAAAGAATAACACTCATTTTTAAAAACGACAAAGTCAAGAGCTTGGCAGAGAAGAGTATTGAATCTAGATTCTAGAGGAGGCAGGAGGAATCTTGACCAGCCCCTGGCAAGTGCGTCTGTGGGGTCTCTCATCCCGTTTATCACAATGTGGTGATCCCTGTCTCCTGAAATGCCATTCTCGATATTTCGAACCCAAACATCCCTTGGGACCATAAAAGCGTTTCAAAACTAGACTTAATAAACAGTAAGTATGAAGAAAAGGGGGAAAGACAGTGAAAGATTTGAATCATAAAGTAACTGTCCTTCAGTTCAAAGCCATCTTACAACTTCTCTAGCAGCACCCTTGATGGGGGTCTAGCTCCCTTGCCGCCTGTTTCCACTATACAAGGAGTACTTTTTCCCTCCTTCCTCAAACCACCTGCTCTCACCTCCAGCAATTTTGAAATTCACAGTGTTTGTGAGATGCAGTGGGCGTGATCACATGGTGAACATTAAAGCTTATGCTAATGTCCCTCTGTGCCTCTGAAGTACACCTGAATGCATTTCCCAAAAGCCTATTTAAGGAAGCCAAATATCTGGAGTTCTACTCCTTCAAATTCCTCCAGATGAGAGTTGAGTTATCCACCTGTCACCCACACCTCACTCCTGAGGCGACCACCACCCAGGCCACCTGACCTCAATCCTCACTTTTCCTACTGTAGAACTGGCTATTAGCACAGTTGATTGGGTCCATTAGGATAACTGCTAACAGTAAAGATGAACAGACTGGTGACATTAAGTCTTTGCATTTAAATGAGAACTGAACTTTCAATACTCGTAATTACTCAATAATTAACATGTGTCCAGAAAATAAAAACTGATCGTGGGTGCTTCCACAGCCCCTGAAGTGTGTGAAGCCAATGCCACTATTTTAACAATAGAAAAAAGAACACAGCTTCCTCTCCTTCAGAGGCAATTTTCTTTGAAGAGCACTTTACAGAAACAGGCTTTTGTTGCCATTGTTGTTAAAGGAAGATGAAAAGTGGCTGGAAACAGATTTGCAGTCATTAGCTAGGGGACTCCCTGTTGGCGAGTGATGTCACGTTTCAACGCAGGAAAGTATGTAGAGAAAAGCCATCATATGTCGTCATGTTTCCTGTTTCATTCACTTGCATTACAGCTAGGAAATGGGAACCACTCTGCATTTCCTTTCATTATTTGCTTTATATTCTGTGAACTTCCGCTCCTATTGTACGTTTGCAGGGTAACAATGGCGGACAAGAAAGCACAGCACATTCTGCTGCATTCTCTGGTTCATAACCTTTACACAAAACAATCCTTTTCAGATTAAATTTCAAGAGTTGGTTTCAATCCAAAGGTAAATTATCATGGAGAAGTTGAAGAAAATATAGCCAGATGTATTTGATTTACATGATTCTTTAAACACACCTTGTTGATTTAAAAACAATCTAAAGCATACAATACTCTCAGACACTGATAACTTAGAAATGAGTGCATGTATTTTCATCAAATCATGAGCATTGTAATTTAAGTTGCATCAAGACAAGGAAAAATGTTTCTAAATTTTGAGAGTTTAAATTCTAAGTAAAACAGGACTCACATAGTCCCACTGTAGCACTCCATTCTCTCATAATCTATGAAAGGAAATTAAAAATTCAATTTAAATGAAGAAGATGTTAATTTTTCTCCTATAGGTAGTAAATATGTTATTATGGATGAGGTACAGATTAATAGTCATTATTTTTATGAAGTAGTGGATAACCTTAAGAGCACAAATAAAGAACATTTTTGGAACAAAAATCTAAGATAATTGGAAAATTCAGATTATTTTCATTCAGATAAAAAGCCTCAAGGATTGGACAGTGTCTGGATTTCCCAATTCCAAGGACATCCTAAACAAGATCTGTACAAGAGCTGCCCTGGTAGCCAGTTATGTCATTTAAGAAATACGTTTTCCTTTGCTGAGTTTAGAAAAGCAAAAATAGAAACCTACCCACAAACTCTGTTTTCTTATACATTCTTCTTTATTTAAAAAAAAATAAAGATAGCAATGGTTTAAAAATAAAGTATGAGTGGAAAACTCATATTCTAAATTCTTATTTTAATATAATGAATATTTGAATATTCTTGGTTTATTGAAAAGATAGTAGCTATAATGCCCCTTCACTAAATATGTGCTCTACCTTTTATAAATGAAGCTAATTGTCTGGGAAACCTGTTACATGTGCATTTCCTGTCTTATTGCAGTATTTTGGGGAATACACAGAGATATTCATGAATATATAGCACATCACACACTATTTGTTTCACTTATTCATGGTTTTTCCACAAAGTGATCTCTTTCTGATTAAATGTGTAGGCTTGGTTTCAACCCAAAATTAAATTATCCTGGAGAAGCAACATTTGTTCCAAGTCTGGTTGTTCACTTTAGTAGATGGATAAGAACAAAGAAGCTCAAACCCTGATACAGGCCCCACCACTGGATTCTTGGGTTGGATTTAAGCTGGATGAATGAAGTGGTGGGAGCCACCCAGCCTCAGGACAGTTTTCAGAGGACAGTATCATGGAAAATAGCAATGTAGCTCTGTCGTGAAAGATGAAAGGCAGTATACAGTTGGCAAGAAGACCCACGGTCTCCTTCCATGAACCCAGAATTCACACACATCACCTGAGTCTGACCAGTAGGGCCAGATTACAAAATAACCCATGGTAGCATCCCAAACTGACAACAAAAGCTGTCTAATTGCTTGTTTGCTTGACTGATTGTTGATCTAACTTTTCTCTATCCAGCTCACCACGGTGACTCACTTTTGCTTGGGAAATGACACTGATAGAGTGGTTTCTACCACAGACTGCTTATCATGAGACACAGGAAGGAGAAAGAGATGTACTTCATGACGTTTAATAGTGCCACCCAGTTTGTGCAGCCCTACATCATGGGCAGGAAGAAAAACAATTATCCCACCATCAAGGGGTCTTTTGTTTTTAAACAATAATTCCTTGAAGTGTGGATATTGCTAAAGCAGACAAGGATGAGATGGCCCATTGATATCACAGGGAGTAAATGCTACCACTCCTAGACACAGGACAGCGCAGCCTTCCTGCTGGGCTGGGATTTCACAAACCTCTACTGGGCCCTCTCTCCTCGTGGGGAGAAGGGTTTAGAATCCAAGTGGAAACAATAGAGAAAAAGTGAACAAATCTGAAAGCTGGTTTAGGAAAAAGTCTTCAATAATTTGTCAAGATTAGTCAAAAGAAAACACGAATAGCAACATCAGTAATATAAATGGGAAATGATTACAGACCCTACAGTCAATAAAGATTTAATGTATGACTTACTTTATGCCAAGAAATGTGGCATCTTAGGAGGGAAGGGTGGATTCGTTGGAGAATAAAACTTATTACAACTGACAAAAGAAAAAATCTAAATAAATGGAGAAATGCAGCATATTCAAGAGTTGAAATCTCAGTACTAACAAATGTCAACTTCCCCCAAATATATGCATAGACTCAATGCAATTCCCCTTAGAATGTCAGTTTCTTTCTTTTAAAAAGATTTATTTGTTTATTTTTAAAGGCAGAGTTACAGAAAAATAGAGTGTTTGAGCTTCCATCTGAATCACTCCCCAAATGGCCATAATGGCTGGGGCTGGGCCAGGTCAAAGTTAGGAGCCTAAAACTCCATCCAAGTCTCCCACATGGGTGGCAGGGGCCTAGGTACCTGGACCATCTTCTGCTGCTTTCCCAGACAAGTTAACAGGGAGCTGGATTGAAAGAGGAACAGATAGGACTTGAATCTGAGCTCACATGGGATGCCACTATGCTGCCCCCACTTTGTTGTTTTTTAAAGAAAACCACAAGTTGATTTTAAAAGATTGCTTTCAAAACTTACCATAAAACTACACCAATCACCCAAGTGTAGTATTTTTGTGGGGTTAAAGATATAGATCAATGGAAAAACTAACAGAAAAAAAAATCTATGAATACTTGTGTAATTGACTTTAAACATAAAGCATCAAGAATTTTCAGTAGGAAAATTTATTTCTCTAGAACAACTAAATAAATGCATATTAATAAGTGAGTGTTGTCTTCCTATGTCATAAAGTAATTTGAGATAGATTTTAAAATCTTCAAGAAGAAATCACAACAAAACATACATTTGCACTATGCAATGGTTTCTTTGAGAAGACAAAAAGAATATTAAACATGGAAAAATGTTGGTACCTTGAACTTCATCAAAATAAACAAAATGCCTGTGTTTATCAATAGATGACAGTAGGAAAACGTAGGAATGAAATACAGAGAGGCAGAAAATCTTTGCATTTACAAACATTTCGCAAGGGATCTACAACTGGATATTTAAAGAATTCCTAAAAATTAATAACAAACACACACTTTAATAAAAGTTAGTCAAAAATCTTAAGTAGATACTTCAAAAGAGGCAGATATGTTTCCAAAAATGAGCAAACTGCCAAACTCAAGATTTTTAGTCATCAGGGAAATTCACATCAAGTCTACAATGAGAGACCACTTCTCACTAGGATGGCTAAAATTAAACAGAAAAGCATATGAAAACTCTAAAAGTTCTGAGGACATATAGCCAATGAAACTTTCAGCCATGTCTGTATGGAAATGTGAAATAGTACAATGAAGTCAAAAGAATATTGGGCAACTGCGTATAAACCTGAAGATATACCTACACTTGGATTAAGCAATTCCTCCTTTTACATCCATCCAAGAGAAATAAAAACGTGTGTAGACAAAAGATATGAACAATCTAGTTTACATAAGCTCTATTTATAATAGCAAAAACTGAAAACCAAAAACCCTCCACAAGAATAGACGAGCAAATGGTGGTGTGCTCTTACAAGGGAAAACCATTCAACAATAAAAAGAAAGTACACAGTGATTCACACGGCAATATGGGTGAATCTTACAACATTAGGTTGATTGCAAAACAAAGCCAAACACATAAGAGCTCTACTGTGTGAGTCTATTTATTAAAAAGACATAAACAGGCAAAGTAAAGTAGGGAAATAAAAATCAGAACAATGGTTCTAAGGGCATCAAAGCAGAGTGGAGGGTTGCATATTTCCCACACAGGGCTCAGGAAACTTTCAGGGTTGATGATATTTCAAAAATATATTTTATTTATATGAAAAGTACACGCATACATACACTGGGGTAGGACGAGGAGGGTGGAAACTGACAGAGAGAGCTCAGTCCCTAAATACCTACAACAGCCAGGGCTGGGCTGGGACTCAACCCATGTCTCCCACATCAGGGGCAGGGACCCAATCACTAGCAGGAAGCTAGAAATGGAAACAGAGCTGGTACTCCACCCCAGGCACTCTGATATGAGATGTACATATCCCATGTTGTATATTAACCGAGAGGGCAGATACCTGCCCCAGTGATATTTCTTGATCCAGATGGCGTTTATCCAAGAGTGTGCTTTCACAAAAATAAATGAAATTTCACTCGTAAGGTCTATATGTTTCATTGTACCAAATTTTACCTTGTAATGTATGCACATATGTTCTCCAGTGCACATGAAACTTTCGCTAGGACGGAACACATGCTAGACCATATAAAAACTTCAATACATTTGAAAGGATTGAAATCAGACAAAGTATGTTCTCTGACCACAATGGAATAAAATTAGAAATCAATAACAGAAGGAAATTTGGAAAATTCACAAAAATGTTGAAATCTAACATCACATTCCTAAATAACTATTAGATCAAAGAAGAAATCACAGGGAGATTAGGAAAATGCCTTGCGGTGAATGAAAATAAAAGTACAACATACCAAAATTTATTGGATACATGCAACTGAAGCAGTATTTAGAGGAAGCTCTATACCTGTAAACACCTGTATTAAAAGAGAACAAAGGCCTCGAATGAATAATTTAGCCTTGACATTGGAAGAAGAACATGCTAAACCTGAATAAGTTTGTCCTCTCTGCTGCCATTTGACAGTCCAGGAGTTTCTGCCTGGAAAATTAGGCAAGAAAATTAAATAAAAGCATCTAGAGTGCAGAGGAAGAAGTAAAATTATCTCTATTTGCAATGGCATAATCTTGTGTACAGAAAATCCTAAGAAATTCATTAAAAAGCCATTAGAATTAATGAACAACTTCAGCAAGCTGGCAGTGTCTTGTGTTCAATATACAACAATCAAGTGTCTTTCTATACTTGAGTAATGAACAATTCAAAGTGAAACAAATAAAGAAATTCCAAAGAACAAAATACTTAGCAAAAAGAAAAGTTAACAGAAGAGTGCAAAGTTTATATGAAAAATTACAAAATATTGTTGGAAGAAATTACAGATGGCTTACATACATGTTGGATTAGTATAATTAAAATATCAATACTCCTCTTTGATTCCACACAATCCTTATATCCTGGCTGGCCTTTTTGCAGGAATTGATAAGCTGATCCCACAATTAATGTGAAAATCCATGAGCCCCAAATGGTCAAAATATTATTGAAAAAGAAGAGTAATATAAGAATAACTTCTAAATTTCAAAAAATATTGTAAAACTACAGTAATCAAGACAGTATGGTAGTAGCATAATAACGGAGGTAGTCTATATATGTATGAAATACAATTTAGAGTCTAAAAGTCAACCCCTACACTGATGGACAGTTGCTTTTTGACAAGAGTGCCAAAACAAATCAGTGGGGGAAGAAATACTCTTTAATAAAATGGTACTAGAAAACTCAATTCTCTCAAGCACACAGAAAAAAGAAAAAATATTATGTCGTGCCCCTTCCTTACACGATACAAAAAAAGAAAAACCTAACTCAAAATGGATGGTGAAAAAATGCAAAGATTGGAATTATAAAATTGTTAGAAAGAGGCAGGCACTTAGCCTAGCAGTTGAGACACCCATGTACTACACCACAGTGCTTGGGCTCAATTAGTTCTGGCTCCTGACTCCAACTTCCTGCCAAGGCAGACTCTGAGTAGCAGTGGTGTTGTCTCAAATAAATGGGCCAAACACGGGAGATCTGGATTGACTTCCTGGCTCCTGTCTTTGACCCCAAACCAGCAGCCTCATTGTGGGTATTTGCATGTCTCTCTCTCTCTCTCTCTCTCTCTCTCTCTCTCTCTCTCTCTCTCCCTCTCTCCTCACTCCCTCCTCCTCTTTAACTCTTTCTCTTTATCTCTCCACTACATTATTCCTTCTCCCCCCTATGTCTCCGTCTCCCAAATAACTAAGTAACTAACTAAATACAGAAATAATAAAATTGCTAAAAAAAAATAAAAGTAAATCCTCATGTTCTTCAATTTGACAGACTTTTTAAACAGGATAAGAAAGCAAAACTAGCAAAAGAAAACGGAAATAAATCTCCTTCACTCAAATGAAAATGTCTTTGGTTCAAAGGACTCCACCAGAAAGTGAAAGGAAGTGTGAAGAAAGTGAAGAAAGTGGAACAGCCCTACTTTGCTAGAAGTGACAGAAGTGATACAGCTCCTTCTGAGAATGGCCCATCAATCCTTCACAACGATGGACCTGGAGTTGGAGCCAGCAGTTCCGCTCCAGGCACACAGCAGTACCCCTACTCCATGGGAGACACCATCTAAGAAGTTCCCCAGTGCCTGAAACCACAGATAGTACTGAACCATAGGTACAACAATTTTCCTTATACTTACATATGTATGATAAATATTAATTATAAATTAGGGATAGAAACAGGTTAATAATAATTAATAACAAAATGGAACAACTATAATATACTATGATGAAAATTATTTAGCACTTACTGTTTATTTCTAGAATTTTCCATTCAATATTTGAGGACAGTGGTTGACCATCAGTGGCTGAAACAGTGGAGAGTGAAACCAGAGGTAAAGGGGAAGCCGGAATACTGAGAAGAAGAAGTATGTGTCTGCACAAAGACATGTACCTGAATTTTCACATGGGCATTGACCATGGTGGCCCCAACACGGAAAACAAGTATGCAACGGCTTTGAAAAGATAAATAAAATGGGGCACAGCCAAGCAATAGAATAATCATCATCAATAAAGAGAAATGAAGCACAGACATACACTGCAAAATAGATAATCTCAGACCTTCTGCTACCTGTAAGAAGCTGGCCACAAAATACCACCTATTGTGTTTTCCCATATACTTGAAACACCCCGAAGACAATGCTATAGAGATACAAAATAGGCAAGTTTTTACTGAGGCCTGCAGGGGAGGAGGGAAGGAAATATAGAATAAATGCAAATACATGTAACATTTCTTTTGAGAATGATAAACATGTGCATTAGTGAATACAGTAAAAATGTTGAATTGTACACTTAAAAATGGTGAATTGCACAGAATGTGAATATTTCAATGAGAGTGTTTTAGATACACAGAGGAGATAGAACAAAATTACTCTTCCAAACTCAGTTAAGTAGGAATTCCTCAGTTGAGAATAAAAATGTTCTCAGAGGGAAGCCTCTTCTAGATGCGAGTTACTTATTGCATCTCTGTCACACAGATGAATCAGTGGGAAGAAAAATGAGGCAGTGGAAAACAGCAGTGTCTAGAGTCTGGTGTGCTGTCAGGTTATCAGCCTGTGTTTTGGCAAGTTGTTTAACATCACTGGACATCAATGATTGCACATGTCAGAGAGGGTATTTGGACCAGGAAAGCTCTGAGGTTCTTTCTATCTCCAAATTTCTAGTATTTTCATTTGAATGAATGAATTCATACTTTCATTACCAGAATACTCTGTTCCTGTTATGTATGCCTCCTGGACTTGTTCCCATTGAATACTCAACTATCTGAAATTTTTTTCCCATACTGATATAAATGTTTCCCTATTTTTAAATCAGGTCAGATAGTAATCTATGCTGTGAATGCTCAGTGTTGTTACTTAATACCTGCAAATATTTTTGAAAAAGAGCCCAACTAGGAAGAAAACACTACAGAGATAAGTTGTGTGGAAGTCTTCATTTTAGAGTGACGGAATGACTCTAAGATGGTGTTAATTTCAGACTTAGCTATGTGGTTGAGAAATTAGTCCCAATGCTTACAATATTTGCTCAGATTTTAGATTTTCTCAATACCTGCTGGCCAGAAACACAGATATTTGTTCACGGTGTTCTTGACACATAATACATTTCCAAACATAAAATAGCAACTTCCAGCCATGCAGAATAAAGTGGATTCTCTACATTGCTAAGAAATTGCATGCTCTGACGATGCAGTAGGGAATGGACTTGGGATGCAGCATTTTGAAAATAGCGCATCGTTGTCTATAATATTGAGTCTGAGGGATGAATGCCAGTGAACTGTTTAAAGTCTCTCACTACAGCAAAGGTCAGTGCCTCCATAAAGTGGGAGAAGCTGCACTTCATACATTTTATTACCAACAGTTGAGTCCATTATTATGTAAGTTATTGATGCGTTATGCTGGGAAGGCAGGAAACTGGGTGTCCTAAGCTGGGTTTCACATACGACCACAAAGACGGCCTCCAGACATCCTTAGCTATTAGTCTAAAAGGAGTTTCATTTGTCACTAGGTCACTCTCTTTACATTTATTTTATAATTACCTGCTAGCAGCCAGAACAGCTGATGTTTTTCTCAAGAATCTCCCTTTGCCCAGAGGCAGACTTCACTGTGATGACATTTGTTTGACTGGCAAGGCACACACTGCTTGTGCTCCACGGTTCCTCTCAGATCTGCCTCAGGGTAGGGGTCAGGCTGTGCCAACCCTCAGAGAGGGAAGCGCTCCAAAGCGCTAAGGACAGCGACAGGAAGAAGTTCTAGGGAGGGCCTGGGACTTCCTCAGGGAGCCAGGGGTACAGGAATACATCTCACTGTCAGATCCTCCTCCCCCTGCCCCTACTCTGAATAACCATACACAAATAAAACCAAGTCCCAACATGCACTCAAAAAGAGGCTTGAAAGCAGACAGTGTTATCAAAGGGAATCTAACAAACAAGGTAAGAAAAGAGAAGGAGGCCTACACTTCTAGTTAGATGACAGTTATCTGCTGATTGTCTACACAAGGGATATAGGATAACTCACTCTCATTAGAAGACACCAGACCATTCCAACAATGTCTGGGCGTGGCTCAGAAACCTGTGCCCCAATTTAGGGCTCTCAGCAATCATTCTACCCCAACAGAACTGAGAGATTCTACTTACAGTCATTGATTTGCACTTCTAATAAAGCCACGAAATGAGTGACGATCACTTATTGTTCCATGGATAACATTCCTATACAGTACTTAAAAATCTGCCCAAATTTTGAAAACAAATGTTGGTTTTATTATACTACCCTCTATATTATCTGAAAGTATGCAACTTTCCATGATAAATATTTTTTTTTTATTTGACAGGCAGAGTGGATAGTGAGAGAGACAGAGAGAAAGATCTTCCTTTTTGCTGTTGGTTCACCCACCCTCCAATGGCCGCTGCGTCCGGCTCATTGTGCTGATCCGAAGCCAGGAGCCAGGTGCTTCTCCTGGTCTCCCATGGGGTGCAGGGCCCAAGGACTTGGGCCATCCTCCATTGCACTCCCGGGCCATAGCAGAGAGCTGGCCTGGAAGAGGGGCAACCGGGATAGAATCCGGCACCCCAACCGGGACTAGAACCTGGTGTGCCGGTGCCGCAAGGTGGAGGATTAGCCTATTGAGCCGCGGCGCCGTCCCATGATAAAATTTAAAAAAAAAAAAAACTGATAATACTTTTCTGCATTCATCACAGAAATTTTTGAACCTGAGTCTGGAGTCAGCAAGGCTTAGGCTCCCCTGCAGAGAGCTTGCAAACCAGGGCTATGGAGTCGTTAGTCCAGTAGTCATCAGGACTCTGCAATGAAGGGGAAGGTGAAAGAAAGTATCTCCATCATGGTCTGGAATTCTGCCTCCCTGGAAATTTCAGGAAGCCTATTAACACCAGAACTCTGAAATTTGAAATTATCTTAAGAGGCTGGCACCGCGGCTCAATAGGCTAATCCTCCACCTGCGGCGCTGGCACCCCAGGTTCTAGTCCCGGTGGGGGCGTCAGCTTCTGTCCCAGTTGCCCCTCTTCCAGGCCAGCTCTCTGCTGTGGCCCAAGAGTGCAGTGGAGGATGGCCCAAGTGCTTGGGCCTTGCACCCCATGGGAGACCAGGAGAAGCACCTGGCTCCTGGCTTCAGATCAGCGTGGTGCGCCGGCTGCAGCGGCCATTGAGGGTGAACCAACAGAAAAGGAAAACCTTTCTCTCTACCTTTCTCTCTCTCTCTGTCACTGTACACTCTGCCTGTCAAAAAAATAAAAAAAGAAAGAAAGAAAGAAACAGGCTGTTCATTTAGATTTGGGGCATTCAAGTAAATTCTTCTTTCTCCCAATAGGGCCTCCTCTGCCCCTTCCTTTTCAAGTCTCTGATTTTATTTCAGCAAATAAACCACCCTGTGTGACCTCATTTAAACATGGATCCTCATTCCCTGTCCCAGGTACCAAGATTTACTTTGTTTCTCAGCCCGCACCACCACCGTCTTGCACTCTACAGCATGCATCCATCCGGTGATTGCTGCTTCCCACACTAGAAAGGAAGTTTCAGGGTGGGAGAGGTTCTTGTCTGTTCAATTCTTATCTATAGCTCAAGGATTTAGGAAAATGTCTGCTATGTAGTCAACTCATCTATTAGATGAACAAAGCTTAACTCCAGAGATAGGAACCAGACATCAAGAGCATCAAGGTCATAACTAAATGAATGAATCGTAGATGATAATCATTATGGCTGTGAGGAAAAGAAACGATTCTAAATGACATTATTGTTTCCAGAATAAAAGTCGATATCACAGAATGTGGATGTTAGAAGGTATTTTAGGACCACTTGCCTTAAAATCTCTACTGATGTATGGATGTCTCCTGCAAGGTCACTTTGAAAATCGCCTGTGGAGCAGGTGTCTTCCCTATGGTGCATAGATGTCTTGAGCTACACTGTTCTTTGTTGTAAAAGCTGCTTCTGCCCATTGTAGGATGTTTGGCAGCATCCCTGACATCTCCCCAGTGGATGCTTAGAGCAACTCCTCCTCTGAATTGCAACAACCCAAATGCCTCCTGACATTGACAGGTGCCTCATGGGCAGCAAAACAGTACCCCCTGCCCCGCCCTGAGAAACACTATTCCAAATAATCTAGACTTTGTAAGGAAGCCTGTACCATCAACAGGTTTCTCTGAAGATTGCAAAGCCTTCCCTTCTACCCCAGGGAACTGTGGCTGAAATTCTCTCTCTCTCTCTCTCTCTCTCTCTCTCTCTCTCTCTCTCTCTCTCTCCTCTTCTTCCTCCTCCTCCTCCTCCTCTCATTCTTTTCCTCGCTCTTACATCTACCTTTTATACAAACACACAAACAATAGCATACGCATAAACAACACGTTAAATATTTGAAGATAAACATCTTCTCTTTAAGATTTTTATTTATTATTTGACAGGTAGAGTTACAGACAGTGAGAGAGAGAGAGAGAGAGAGACAGAGAGAAAGGTCTTCCTTCTGTTGGCTCACCCCCCAAATGGCCACAACGGCCGGAGCTGCATTGATCCAAAGCCAGGAACCAGGTGCTTCTTCCTGGTCTCCTATGCAGCTGCAGGGGTCCATCCTCTACTGCTATCCCAGGCCACAGCAGAAAGCTGGACTGGAAGAGGAGCAACTGGGACTAGAACCGGAGCCCATATGGGATACTGGTGCCACAGGTGGAGGATTAACCAAGTGAGTCACGGTGCCGGTCACCATCTTCTCTTTTACAGGCTGTACTTCACAAGAGGAACTTTATGGACTATAATGGAACTATTAATATGAAATTATACTGGAGTAGTGTGGGACCATAACCCAATATGACTGTTCTCATACAAGAAGAGAGCCGTAAGGTGAGAAAGATGTGCACTAAAAGAGGACAATGTGAAGATGCAGGGAGAAGACCGTCAGACTACCAGGAGCCTGGAGAGAGGCGTGCAGGGACCAACCTTGCTAGCACCTTGATCTTGGGCCTCTAGCCTCTGGAACCAGGAGCCCATAAATCCCCACTGTGTAAGCCTCCCGATCTGTGATATCGCATTGCAGCCATCCTAGTGAAGCGAGATGATAGCCATTGCCGGTTTCTCGAGACAGGACAGTGATGAGTGGGACTACATCCTGAAGGTGGTCTGTCCACTGAGCTCAGCAGCATTCCAAAAGGACTTACTGAGACAGAGGAAAATTGAACTTGCCCAAAGAGCAAGAGCAGAATTCCCAAACAGAAGCCTTTTTCTCATTTTGTGTTCTCACGTACAGCACCATTAATGTTCTCTGATTCTTGAAACTTCAATAAAGATTCATTGACTTTTTACTCTAATTTTTTGTTATTCAACAAAATGACTTTATACTCAGTTTTTTAAAAGATCTTTTTGTATGTATATACGTATGTATGTATTTAGAAAGGCAGAGAAACGGAACACCCAGCCACTGGTTCGCTCCCCAAAATGCCCAACAGCAAGAGGTAGGCCAGGCCAAAGCCATAAGGCAGCATTGAGTTTCCATGAAGGTTGCAGGAACCCAAGCACTTCAGACATCACCTGCTGCCTCCCAAAGTACTGATTAGCAGGAAGCTGTGATTGAGAGCGGGGCCAGGACTCACATTCAGGCACTCCGATATGGACTGTGTCTTTGCTGCTATTCCAAACACTCACTTCTATGCTCATGTCCTAAAACCTCATTCTAATTCTATGACTTCGACCTTTTAGTATCATTGAGTGAGAAACCGCTTCACTCTCAAGTCCTAAGCCAAGGGTGAGATACTTCAACATTGCATTGCTACAGCCATAAAGATCAACATCATCATCAATAAGAGGACATTACCGAGCATTTATCTGACACCGCACACTTGGATACACAGCCCACTTCACTGAGCCTTGGACCTGCACTAAAGGAGCACTGCCCAAGCTCTGCCATGTGTAACTCTGCCCACCCATTGACTGGGCCAAGCAGCGCTCTGATAATCAGTCAAACATTATCTGGGCGTGTCTGTGAGGGTGTTCCTGGAAAATATCACATTGGACTGGTAGAATGAGTAAAACAAACTGCCCTCCCCAATGTGGGTGGGCCTCATCCACCCAGCTGAAGGCCTGGCTACAGAAAAGGCTCAGTAAGGGCAGTTGTTCCCACCAGACTGCCTTGAGCAGAGACACTGTGCTTCTCCTGACTCAGATGTGAACTGAAACTTCAGCTGGTCCCGAGCCTCGAGCCTGCCGGCCTTCGAAATGTAACTACACTCTTTGCTCCCCCAGACCTCCAGCTGGCTGGCTCACACGCAGACTATGGGACATGTCAGCTTCCAAAATTGCATGAGCCAATTTCTGATAACAAAACTCACAATAGATAGATGAGATAGATAAAGGATAGATAGATAGATAGACAGACAGACAGATAGATATACACTTAAGAAGTTTTCAAAAAGTCCATGGAAAATGCATATTATATTTGAAACAACAGTTAAATCAGTCAGTGGTTACCCACATTCCCTGTCATAGCATCTGCTTCAAGTCCCAGTTCCTCTAATTCCAACCCAGCTTCCTGCTCATCCACACCCTGCGAGGCAACAGATGATGGTTCATGTACCACGGTCCCTGCCACTCACAGGGTAGATCTGGATTGTGTTCTGGGCTCCTGGCTTTGGCCTGGCCCAGCCCTGGCTGTTGTAGGAATTTGAGGACTCAATCAACAGATGGAAGCTCTCTGACTCTTTAATCTCTTTCTCTCTCTTATTCTTTACCTTTGTCTTTCATATAAAGTAAAAACAAATTTTAAAAAATTGTGCATGAATTTCAAAAGGTTTTTGCATTACAATAAACTTGTCTTCTAATGTCATTTCCTACAAGCTTTTGAAGTTTGCTTGTGCATCGATAGATAGAGCTAGAGATAGATAAATAGATAAAGACCACTTGCTGGTTCTGTTTCACTGGAGAACCCTGACTAATTCAGGTTTATCACACCATGAAAGATGTACAATTATATTTCTGTTCCATGAATAAAATAATTAAATATAGAGCTCCAGTAGCATCCTCAAGGATGCGCTGTCTGAATGAGGCTGAGCCACGATGTAAATCCAGGCTGCTGACACAACGTCTTAATTCTTACATCCCTCTTCTTCCCTTACCCGACCCTACCTAAAACAGAATGTCTATTTCTGTTACGGGTGTCACGGAGCTTTTTCCTGCAAGTAGGCTCAAGTCCTCGGAAAGAATTTTATGTCCCTCATCTTTCTACCACTAACGCATCTTCCGAATCTATTGATGTCCTTCCTTGATTTATAGTCCAGATGCTGTAACCCTAATGGAGTCTATGAAGACATCATGGTGGCAGAAAGCATGCAAAGTGAATGCGCATCTCATTCCTTCCACCTTTTCATTGTGGTTTATTGGTGCTTCTATAAAGTACACTGACTGCATCACTCTGCAGCTCGCACATGCTCACTGGTTCCCCACTGTCTTGTCCTGGGTGTCACAGCACTGACATTCTCCTGATTTTTCCTGTTTCTTTATTTCTTTTTTTTTTTTCTTTCTTTTTTTGACAGGCAGAGTGGACAGTGAGAGAGAGATTCAGAGAGAAAGGTATTCCTTTTGCCGTTGGTTCACCCCCAAGTGGCTGCTGCGGCCGGCGCACCGCGCTGATCTGAAGCCAGGAGCCAGGTGCTTCTCCTGGTCTCCCATGTGGGTGCAGGGCCCAAGCACTTGGGCCATCCTCCACTGCACTCCCGGGCCAGAGCAGAGAGCTGGCCTGGAAGAGGGGCAACCGGGACAGAATCCGGCGCCCCGACCGGGACTAGAACCCGGGGTGCCGGCGCCGCAAGGCGGAGGATTAGCCTAGTGAGCCGCGGCGCCGCCCTATGATTTTTCCTGTTTCTAAGGGGTCAAGGCTCCGATGGTGCCAGAGTTAAATATCTTCGTGATCATTAGAGCGTATCAGCATCCATCTTGGGGAGATTTCTCAACGTAAACTGACACTCTGTTTGAAATCCTCATGTACAATTGTCACCTGTGTTCTGAAAACGACTCCCTGAAGTACCTCCTCTATTGTCATTTACTGATCTAGGGGATCAATTTCAAAAAGACGGCCCCAGGATCATCTCTGACCTCTTCTGCTTTTCCAACTTTTTGACCCACTGATTTGCTCTAGAAAGCGCCCATTCCAAGAACGCCTTTGTTCTAGGCTACGAGCACAGCAGCCCTTGATTTCTGCTCTGCACTCCTTTCTGCGTGCCAAACACATAACTCCAAGGGCCTCTGGGTCCCTCTCTGTTAATAGAAATGCCACCTATTCTCCATGTCCAGCTCAAAACCTACTTCCTCAAAGAATCTGCACAGACTGCGAGCACAGGAGCCCCCTTTCCCAATGCTCCCCTCCTGTTTTGCTGCTCAGTGGGTGGGCAGGCTGAGTCATGGGGTAGGATACAGCATGAGTGTGGTCAAGGTTAATGAGTTGATAATGCCACCGTGGGAAAAGACCAGTGCGTGGCTCAATGTTGCTGAGAACAGATAACGAACACCAGGTTCCCAGCTTACGGCACGGCCTTATAAGAGAGGAGAAAGAACGTGCACAAGATACAGCCCCTCACCATGCACCCATCCAAGATGGCCCACGGATCTCTGTGCAGCCAACCATGCATCTCATGCCCTGTTGCAGTGTCAGGATGCCTCCTCCCTACAGCATGTGAAACACAGGAAGCTGGAGGTGTTCCTGTAGGCCACTCACATGTGCATATAGCCAAGAGCAAAGGCAGCCCCATTGAACCCAGAACAGAGAAACATCTCCCCACTCCAAAGGAGTCCAGACCCAAAGGGCTCTTTATCTGTTGGAAGGAAAATGTTCCTGGCATAAAACACACTCTGATGTGACCATCCGGGTACCAAAAGACTGCATGTGCGAGTCAGCCTTTCCCAACAGAGACAGTGTTTACGACCCCTGCAGTCTGAACTGGGCATGTGCATACCGCATTACTTTAGTGCTAACTTCCATGTCCATGAGTCTTTTCACCTCAACTATACTGGACACCCTCTGGGGAACATAGCAAACTTTGACTCAAGATACTCCGTAAAGGTCTTGCATACGGAGATCATCGATAAACCTTTAGCAATAAAACCTGGGGGAGACACTTGTTCAAGTTGAGATGGTTTGTACTGACTGAATGGAGGCTAGCAGGCCTGAAGATAGGAGCACATAGGCCTTACAGCTGTGCCTCTAAGCACAGGCTCCGTGCTTCTCCACCGAACTCATTCCCAAGGCTTTCTCTTCTGCGAGATTCAGAGATTCTAGAATGCTCTCTTCACCTAGAAATTACCAGAAGCCCTTTAATTTCTTTCCCAATTAAGAGATTAAATGACACAAATTGGCCTTTGCAATTGCATAATATATGTACTTACCAAAAATCATCCAGATCATTTAATCTATTGCCTGAGCTCATCTTGTATTTTTGTGGAAAACATCTCATGAAGTAATTTGAAAATCTATGACTGGGTAAAAATATTTAATATACTTTATGCCAGATTTTTTATGCCAAGTTGAGATTTCAAAGTTAATGACAGGCTTTAATTGCAACAATTTAGGGTTCACATAGTTTAAATTAAAGTGAATTGAAGAAGTTCAACTGCTAAATAATTTTGCTATTTAAAAGAGAAAATATTTCCCCAAGTTAGTTTCTAATGTGGACATTTACATCACCTGTCTATAAAACTCTCAAAGAGTGTTTCTCTCGTATCACAGTTACCTTGCAGCTAATCCCCCTCATCAATGGTTTGAAGATGTCTAGGGCCTGGAAACGTTGCAGATTTAGTAGAAGGAGCTGTTTTTTATTTGAGCCTCAGCCCTCCACAGGTCAAAGCCTCTTTTACCTCTTCTGGCAGAGTTCAAGTCTCCCTTCCTCTGAATCTTGTCTGCGGAGCCCCAGTCGGTGCCAAGCTCCCATGAGCCTTGGGCTGGAGCGTTGACTTAGTCCCTTGGCAAACTGGAACCATGCCCTCATTGTGGGTTAAACTGTCGAGGTTAAAATCCCCCTTGCAAATCCCAGTCATCTGCCATCTGAAATGACAAGAAAACCACACCCAGCACAACAATGTAGTGTCCCTTTGAAGAAGGGACTGGGGATTGTTTCCTACTTTTGTTCCTGTGGAAGAAACATGTACTGCAACATCATGCGGCTGTGCACTTTCTAAAGGAAAACCAACTGCTGCTCCAGGTTAGATTTTTTAATATAAGTATTTGATTATCAACTCTACAGAAACAATCTAGAAAAGAAACCCTTTTGATTTGCAGATTAAGCATGACACAGAGAGAAAATGCTTCATTTCTCCTTGTAAATCTTCCTGTGCTTTGGTTGCCCGTCTGGGGCACTGTCCACCTAGTTGTCAGTTATCGCTACAGGGCATTGGACCTTTTATCCTCCCTGTTACCTGCTTCCCTGTACGGCCTGAAGCTTAGCACCCAGGAAATTTTGGCAGATCCCTCAATGATGTCTCTATAAAAAGATCAGTATTCATTGGAACAGACTATCTGCAGTGAGCACAAATCTGTTGGTGTCGAAAAGAGGTTATATCTGTTTTTAAATTTTTGGTGATCACATTTTGTGAACTGTTCATTTTTTAAAATCTGAACTTTAAAAAAAAAAAAGCCTAGAGGTTTCTATTGTCACTACTTATCCAGAAATAAATATGTTCCCAAATGTCCACCATACAAAACAGTCATGAACTCATGATTTAGTCCTTATAGGAGAACAGGGAAAGGTATAAACTGGTAGAGATGCCAGCCATTAAATGTGGCTTCTTCAGAGCAGAACGAAGTTACCTCCCTGATTTCTGAAGAGTTCATTGCCTTAGAATTCTGGACTAAAATGAACATCGTTATCCATTTAAAAGGTGACTATATGGGATCATATGAAGGTCTCTTCAGTTTCTAGTGAGTTACATGGGGTGAAAGAGTCTAGAAATACGATGGCACCCTGAGATAGTGCTGGACAGTAACAAAGGAAGTGCTGGTTCTGTGAGGAGTGAAGACAAAACGAAGCAAGCAACCAGCAACATCGAAATCACAGCATCTGCACCCACTCTGTGCAAAAGCAACATCACCTCCAATCCGCACTGGTGTTAGACTATTACTGTAAAATACTTGATATTTATAAATCAAATCTCCTCCCATCAGAAAAAAAATGTGTCATTGTATCAGATCTGAAGTAAATAACATTTAGGAAGATGATCATCTATTTCTTTTATAGGTTTTGGTACTTTGGATGTGAGCAATTAACCATAACATCTTCAGTTGGGTAAATTAAATTCTAGATTATACTGTACAATTGAGGTACCATCTAAAACCACATTACTCTGGGATGGGCACTGTGGCATCGTATGCCAAGCCCCCTCCTGCAGCACTAGCATCCCATATCGGCCCCTGATCACATCCAGCTGCTCCACTTCTGATCTAGCTCTCCGCTACAGACAAGGAAAGTGGTAGACGATGGCCTAAGTGCTTGGGTCCCTGCACCCATGTGGGAGACCAGGAAGAAGCTCCTGGTTCCTGGCTTTGGAACAGCCCAACCCTGGCTGCTGCAGACTTTTGTAGAGTGAACCAGCAGATGGAAGACTTTCTCTCTCTCTTTCTCTTTCTCTCTCTAACTCTACCTCTCAAATAAATAAATAAAATCTTTTTTAAAAAGTATAAAAAATCACATAACTCAATAAAATTTGTTATAATTTCCTCAGTCATGAACTATTATCATTCTGCTCTAGCAGAGTTGACAATAAAAAATATCTTAAATCTTCATCTTTTGTCCAATACTAATACCAGTAATAGTTGTCTCATGTTTATTATTTGCTGCTCTTCAATATTTATATTTAATCTGCACAATAACATTGCATGCTGGCTTCTATCATTTGCCCCATGTTAAGAAAATGAGGCACAGAACTATTAAGCAATTTTCTCAATACCACATTGCTGCCTTCCACCAAACATGGTATTTCAGAGGTTCTGGAAATTCTCTCACCTTCAAGGAAATTTAGCACTGGCCTTTGCTTTAAAACCGACGTGCATTTAAACATAAAGATTTTTAAATACGTGGCATAACTGACTATTGCCAGCATGTGTTAGATTTGTGTTTCCATTTCCTCTGAAGGCACAGAATTCTAGTCGTGTTCTTGCTTATGGTTCTTGTATCTTTCAAGAGGCAGTGGTAGAAATGGAGACCTAGCAGAAAACAACAGTAAATTAGAATACATAAAACAAATTTTGCGAGTAATTGTCGAGCACCTACCATGTGCTATTTTTGAGTTCCTTCTATCATATCCTCTGAATGTAATAAAACTTACATTCAGGGGCTGGCATTGTGGCGCAGTGGGTTAAGGCACCACCTCAGATGCAGGCTCTCCCTTTGGGCTCCAGTTCAATTCCTGGCTTTTCCAGCTCCATTCCAACTCCCTGCTAAAGGCCTAGGAAAAACAACAGAAGATAGTCTGAGTACTTGGACCCCTATATCCGCTTGGGAACCCCAGATGAAGTCCCTGGCTCTTGGCTTTGGCCTGGACTAGTATAGGCCATTGCAGCCAGTTGGGGAATGAACTAGTGGATTCTGTCTCTCCCTTTCTCTCTGTAGCTCTGCCTTCAAATAAATAAATTTATATATATATATATATATACATATATATAAAATTCAGTTTTCAATACAATAAAATGCTTCTATCTATTTAATTTCTAAAAGAATTTCAATTCACCAATTCACCAAGACTACAAATGCAAATGACTCTCACTAGAGTGATATTGGCCATATAGATTTAAAAGGAATACCCATATGCATTCCCAGGCTCCTAAGATCAATGCATGCTTACAGCTAATCAACATCTTGCTGAATTT